>NC_137084.1:80754372-80944770 GCF_951640355.1 Cnephaeus nilssonii
CAAGATCTAGCCACTCTCACAGGCAGTGTTGTCAACCAAGAGTCCTACAATCCAGCAGTTATCCTTCAAAGACAATACAAAACAGATACTTCCGGATAAACAAGGTCTGAGAGAACTTGTTGCCAGCAGACCCACCTTATAAGAAATACTAAAAGAAGTTCTTTAAGCTGAAAGGAAACGGTCCCAGTTGGCAATTCAAATCCAAAGAAAAAAAGCACCAGGAAATGTAACTGTGTCCTTATAGAAGACAGTTTAAGTGAACAGTATCTCCTTCTCTTAACTGATTTAAAGCAATTACAGCCTGGCTGGTGTGGCTCTCAGGTTGAGCGTCAACCTATGAACCAGGAGGTCACAGTTCAATTCCCAGTCAGAGCACATGCCCAGGTTGTGGGCTTGATCCCCAGCACGGGGTGTGCAGGAGGCAGCTGATCAATGATTCTCTCTCATCATTGATGTTTCTATCTCTTTCTCCCTCTCCCCTTCTCTCTGAAATCAATAAAAATATATTAAATGAAAAGAAGTAATTACATACAATTTGTATACAGTGTACATAGGATTGTGCTATACTTGCAATAACAGCACAAGAAAGGTGAGTGGGATAAGGCTGTATTGGGCTAAGAAAACGGTTACATAAGGTAGTCACCACGGTGTGTTACTGTGTCTGTAACCACAGCTGTAATATTTATTTATTTACTTATTTCTTTGTTCATGTATAGGGCAGACTGTCACAGAAGGCCATAGTATTCTGCCACCCGTGAGGAGTAAGCCCAAGTTGCTGTTGGATGTGTTATACACAGAGAAGCCATTCTTCAGGCACTCTGCTCTCTCCACACCCAAGCACAGATGTGATATTTGTCACACACTGAAGAAGTGGGTAAAGAAAACAGCTGCATGGGAGTAACATTTCTGAATCTCTGGAATTAAGCTGGCACAAACCTGAAGCAGATTCTGCTTTCCCATGTTTTTATGAAACCTAGAGTAGCCACGGCAGGGGCGAGATTGGGTGTGGAGTGCTTATGATGTGAAAGAGCAGTTCCCTACCGCTCCTCGCCACCTTTGTCCTCCACTCCCCAGGACCAAACACCTTTTATTGCTGTTAGTTGTTTTCTTCTGGGATCTACCTTCATGTTTCTAAGTAATAAGCATGTATGGCTATTTCATGATTTATCAATAAAGGCATTGATTGTTGACTTTCGATTACAGCAGATAAGGACTTAACTTCAAGCCCATGTCTTCTCCCTACCTTGCCCGCTCCTCTGCCTTCTCAAAGTAATTACACCACAGCTTTTGGTTAGATCAATATTTTGTTTGCCAAACAATGACCTTACAAATATATGGAATTGAGTCAAGTATGTACAATGATGATATGTCATTTCCTGACTAATTTGCTGTTTTCCCCTCTAGAGTGAATAACTGATCCGTTTTTTTGGTGAACTTAAATTCACGTCCCTACCGTTACTTCTTGCCAAACTTCACAAAAGAACCATTTAACGCCTCTGGATACTATTCTTCAAATGAACAAACACGTCAGAGGCTCAGTACCATTTCCCACTGGAGGTCCCTCTCTGGACCCTCCTGCCCCGTTCCCACCTGCTGCACGGCTGTTGGGCTGGGACCTTCCTCTGCCTCCCACTCGGCTTCGCTTCCTCTCTGCACCCTCTCCCTCGCCCTCCACCCCGTCCCTCCCTTGCTTTCCTTCCTCCTAACCTTTTCTTCTCTCGGTTCCTCTTCACTGCCGAGGAGCACATCTCCTAGCGCTTTCAGACCAACGGAGCACGAGAGACTTACACGTCTGAAAACATCCTTCCTTATCCTGCCTTCCCACATGGTTATTAGTTAGGCTGGGTTTCTCGACTGGAAAAATTTTCCTCAAAATCTGGGAGGTATTGGAGCACTTTTTCAAATAGCCAATGATCCCTATTATCTTTAAAAGCCAGCCGGAAGCTCTAACCATGGGTGGAGCTTTCCACTCAGTGGGCTTCCTTAAAGTGAACTGGACTGGGACAGGACTGTTTCACGGAGGGACCCACATATCAGTATCTGTGTGTGTTTTGATAAGGGATCATTCCGTTTTTCTTTTTTGTGTGTGTTAATCCTCACCCAAGGATATTTTTCCATTGATTCTTAGGGAGAGTGGAAGAGAGAGGGAAAAACAGAGAAACATCCATCTGAGAGAAACACATCAATTGGTTGCCTCCTACACATGCCCTGACCAGGGCCTGGGCCAGGGAGGAACTTGCAACCAAGGTACATGCTCTTGACCGGAATCAAACCGGGGACTCTGGTCCACAGGCTGACACTCTATCCACTGAGTTAAACCGGCTAGGGAGATCATTCCATTTTTCCAGAGAGGAAGTTTCCAGTCTCCTGGCTGCCAGCGCTCTCGGATCTGAGCAGCTGCTGGCTGGGAAGGGTTTGCCTCTCTCTGTGTAAGTACCGCGAGCTAACCTATTTCACCCCTGGGGCTCCTCTCCCTCTGTGTACTTCCTGGCTTTCACCATACCTGGGTCCCTGGCTGTGGAGAATGAACTTCACAACTCCTGCCTAGATAAGGAAGGGGCTAAGGATGGGAGTAGGTCCTTGGGAGTCTTCCTTTTAACTGATCCCTGTTTTTAGTCTCATACCTCATCTCTGTCCTCTGCAGTGCATGGGGCCTCCAAGTCCTTCCTGTGCCTTTGGGGTTCTGTGGTGTGAAGGGCTTGTTTCTTAGCATCGCCCTTGCGGGTATTTTGCTACACGATTTTCTTAGCCCTGCTCACTTCTCCATTCACTTCCATCTTCCAAAAATGTGATGAAATATCTCATTTGCTGTGGTCTCCTCTCTCATTCTCTTTGTCCTTGTGCTTATGCCATTTTTATTCCTTTATTGTTATTTTGGTGAGGTTTTGGGAGAAAGCAGAGATAAAAGCATGTGTTCAATTTGCCATCTTTAACCAGAAATCTCCTGTCCCATTAATTATTCCACCAGCTGCTGTCTAGCTCCTGCCCTTCTGAGCACACTCAAACAGCACGTCCTCGTGGCCTCACTGATGAGCCAGGGACACCTTCCGCCCTGTCCACGCCCTCTCTCAGCACCTCGGTGCCTGTAACACTACCCTCCTGACCTTTCTCCCCTCCCAGGCGATCTCTTGTCAGTTGTCTTCTTCAGAGGCTCCTGGGTCCTTTTTTACCCTTCATCTATCCGCCAACCTGGGAATCCCACCCTTCCCAGACTTTTTCTTCCCTTTTTATGCTGGTGACTCACAAGGTCACCTCCAGTCTAGACCTGCACACTTATTTATTCAATTGTTTCCTGGATACAACCTTTAGATGACACAGAGGAGCCTAAAACATAGTGGAGCCAAACTTCCCTTCCTGTGCTTTCCACTCCTCCGCCCTTGCCGGGATCTGTTCTTCCTCCTGCATCCTTAATATCACTTGCTGGCATCACCATCTAACCAGTTGCCCAAGCTAAAAACTTGGAAATCATTTGATTTATATATTGAAAAAAATATAAAATATTTATAGAAATATATACGTTGACATATAAATTTTCATTATAGGAAACTTCAAACATGATCTCAACACCAAGCTTATTATGACTATCTGGCTAATCTTATTTCATCAGGGATCCCCACTGCTTCCCCGTCCCAGATTCTTTTAATGGACTCCATAAGCCTCATATCATGTCATCAGTAAGGAGTTAACAGCATCTCTAAAAGCTAAGGTCTTGGGGGTGGGTCTCTTGGACTGCTCTTCTCCCTTACTGCTAACATTGATTGGTGACAATTTATCTCCAAGGCTCCCCGCAGACTTCAAGACACACTGGCCACTGGCCTCCTGCCTGCACTTTCAGATCTTCCTCTGCCCTCACTGCCCACGCTGCAGCCGGACCACAGGACCTGCAGTTCCCCCGGAGACCCCATCGGCGCTGCCCGCCGTCCCTTCACCACCTCTTCTTCCAGCTAGCTTGTATCCTGACACTTGTCATCTTGGCTGTGGTGTCTCTGACACCCCCACCGCATGGACTGTCTTCCCTCCCAGGCTGGGAGCCCAGAGGCAGGAATCATGTCTTACCTCTGAATCACAGAAATGTCATACAGTGCCTGCGATGAGGTAGATCGCACTTATTTGTAGAGCGAATGAACCAATTAAGGACATTTCAGGGAAATAAATGAAAGGTTAAATTGCAGGAGAGGACAGGTGAAGACCTGAGGAGAGGCAAGGGACACAGAGGGATTGAAAACTCGAGTCTAAAGTCTGGGAGGCTCGGGAACAGTAATGGCAAGGACAACAATGGGAGAAACGGGAAAAGCAGACTGGCTTTCCAGAGGTGATAAGGAAACCAGCAATTTCGTTCGTGTTTGTCATGTATTGGTGGACTAGCCGACAGCACACAGTGACCCAGGAAAGGAAAAATGAAGGAAACAGCCATAGCTAGCTGGAGAGCATGAGTGCACAGAGGGCTGTCAATAGTAAATGACAGCATCACGGAATGAAAGGGAAAGGGACCCAAAGAGTCCTGTGAGGGCTTGTCTGTGAGCATGTGCACACAGTGGCATTTTATTTTATTTTATTAAAATATATTTTATTGATTTTCCACAGAGAGGAAGAGAGAGGGATAGAGAGTTAGAAACATTGATGAGAGAGAAACATCAATCAGCTGCCTCCTGCACACCCCCCACTGGGAATGTGCCCGCAACTAAGGTACATGCCCTTGAATGGAATCGAACCCGGGACCCCCCAGTCCATAGGCTAACGCTCTATCCACTGAGCCAAACTGGTTTCGGCTCTTTTTAAAATATATATATATTTTTTTTATTGATTTCAGAGAGAAAGGGAGATAGAAACATCAATGATGAGAGAGAATAATTGATCAGCTGCCTCCTGCGTGCCCTACACTGGGCCTGCAACCTGGGCATGTGCCCTGACTGGGAATTGAACCGTGACCTCCTGGTTCATAGGTCGATGCTCAACCACTGACCCATACGGGCCAGGCCACAATGGCATTTCTTATTGGTCTATACAGGGACTGAGTGGTTCTTATTGGTCTATACAGGTACTGGGTGGTTCTTATTGGTCTATACAGGAACTGGGTGGTTCTTATTGGTCTATACAGGAACTGGGTGGTTCTCATTGGTCTACACAGGAACTGGGTGGTTCTTATTGGTCTATACAGGGACTGGGTGGCCATGTAAGTGAGAATACTAGAATTAAATGAGTTAATACTTAGAACAGTGCTTGGCACATAAAAAGCACTCAAGTCTTAGTGGATCATCATGTTATTATTTGGCCTTTGGTAAGGGAGGGTCTTTTTCAACTCTTACCCTCTGAGCAGAAGACCCCAGGGCTTTCTTTGCCCAGGTTCTCAGGGAAGCTGTGAAGATGCCTATCCTCCCCGTAAGAGATCAGGAGAGATTCGCTCTAGGACTCCTGTGCAAGCGGTGGCAGCTGAAGACACGAGCCGCTGCCCGGTCGCGAAATGCCGAGGACCAGGAACCTGGGGTGAGCCCAGCAGCACTCGTGGCTGGGAGTGGGGTGAGCAAACAAGGAAACAAGTACCCCAGGCAGAGCTCCGAGGAGAGGCCATGGAGCAAGGAGGCCATGGACGCTGGGGGCGCAGAGAGGCTGCCACAGGGCCATTGATAGGGTCACAGCAACAGGTCCAAGGATGAGCTCTGAGCCAGCCCGGGGGTCCGACCAGGAGAAGACGAAGTAATGAAGTAAAGTGAGTGATGAAGCGAAGCGTCAGCGGTCAAGAGAGGGTGTGACACAAGCAGCAATGGCTTTACACGATTCCTTTGAAAAGGTGACAGGCTGAAGGGCGGCGGGGACTTGACTGTGTTTCCTGACAGGTGAGCGAGGATGGATGAAGGCAGGAGGAGGAATCCGTGGAGAGGGAGGAGGTGGAGAAGGGAAGGAACAGGATTCCCTGCCTAGGCAGAGGGCTAACCACACACTCAGGCTGCCAATAAGGATCAAAGGTAAGTGCAAGTGGTGTTCAGGAACCGTCTATAAATACACAGACTCTCTTGTGTTGTAGACAATCCCCCTGAACCCTTCTCTCTCCACCTTTCTGGTGGAGAGCTCAGAGGAATCCGACCTAAAGGAACCCAGGGCCCCCATCCATTCCCTGTGTCCTCCTGCCAATGGGAAGAAATAAAAACCTGTCTTGCTCTAAAGCTGCACTGCCCAATATGGTAGCCACTAGCCACATGGCTGTTTGAATTTAATTATAACAAAGTTGTTCTTCAGTCCCACCAGCCACATTTCAAGTGTTTAGTAGCCTCCTGGGGCCAGTGGCCACGGCGCTCAGCACAGAGAACATGCCATCACTGCTCCAGTCTTCGAGGCGTTTCCCCTCCCTTCCACCTTGTCCTGCTCAGCTCCCTGCGCACCAGAAGAGTCCCGCTCCGGCCCTCACACGGAATCACCGGATCTTGGTGGAAAGACCTCAGTGGGGCTCTAGGGGAGAGCCTTCCGGATGGTCTAGGACTAACTTGCTTAACGTTCTATTAACCGGACATACTTCCTTCCGCCTCCAAGGGCACATAGATGTGTGCCTTCTGTTGTCTCCTCAGTGCTACTCGATCCCCACAGAGGGGGCGACACCCCGCAGAGCTCAGACACTAGCCGAGTCCTGCTGGCGTCCTCCGCGCTGACGACAGGCTCCACCAGTCCAATTTCCAGGGTCTGCACGCTCCGGCTTCGTCCTCTCTCCACTACCCCACCTCCAGTCTCCTCGGCCCAGGACAACCTGGTCTTTCTCGTGCTCCCTAACGACAGGCAAGCAGTAGCCAGGTGCCTCTATACCTGAGGGAGCTTGTCAGACATGCTGGGCCACGGCCCTGGGTAGTGGGAGCAGAGGATGACAAAGCTAGAAAGGACCCTGACCCTCTTCTAAGTCAACCCCTCACCTGACAGATGTGACTGTGGGTTACTGTGTTACCTAAGTGACAGGGAGCAGTCCTGGGGCAGGAGTTAAAGGGCACACCATCTCCAAGACACACGAGAGTCCAAGACAAAGCCTGGGTTCACATGAGCTGCGTTCCTGGGCCTGCTCCCGAACTGCCCACCCTGGCCGATGCCTTGTGCCCGTTCCAAGGTCCCTTTTAGGAAACATGCAGAGAACGGCACTCACAGACTTCCTTCCACCTAGAGCTGTGGTCGGCAAACTGAGGCTTGTGAGCCACATGCGGCTCTTTGGCCCCTTGAGTGTGGCTCTTCCACAAAATACCACGGCCTGGGCGAGTCTATTTTGAAGAAGTGGCGTTAGAAGAAGTTTAAGTTTAAAAAATTTGGTTCTCAAAAGAAATTTCAATCTTTGTACTGTTGATATTTGGCTCTGTTGACCAATGAGTTTGCCGACCACTGGCCTAGAGGGAACCAGGCACCAATGACATGGTCAGGGAGACTGGACACCTTCCCCTGCGGGACGCTGCCTGACCCTCCTTTCTGAGCTCCCTCGGCTGCTCACCCTCTTGTAGTTGCTCTGGGTGGATCACTTCCTGCGAGTTTGGGGTTCGAGTTTGGGCACAGCACATGACATGCTTCAATCTTCACAGAAAATAGCCAATAACTGTCAAATTCCTCAAGGGACAGGAAGTCCCTGAGGAGCTGGAGCTGGGGACGTCACGTGGGAACTCTGGGAAAGTGCAGACACTCTCCTGGGAGGTGCCCAATCTATGTGCTCAACACCAACCACTGACTTACAGCCCTGGGGATGGTGAGACGGAGGCGGGTCAGAGGACAACCACAGCCAGGGGAGACCCCGTTCTCCTCTGTCACCCCCAGCAGCCCCCTGCGACTCTCCCTGTATTAGCCAAGGTTGAGAATCAAAGAAATCTCAACTCCTTCACTTCATCCAAAGGCCACTGGGATGACGAGAACTGTCTGGCAAGTTCTCAGCTTGGAATGCAAAGGAACATCTTTCAACTCGTGCCTCATCTGCAGGCCCAACCCCGCTCCCCACAGCCTTTCTCATCAGCGGCTCAGCAGCTCCTTCCTCTCCCAGCGACTGGAAGGAAGGCCTTGCTGGGCCGCGGGCAGCCACTCAGAAGCAGCAACATGCCCTAAAATGGCCATGGACACGCCACAGGTTTGGCTGAAGCTCAGCTCCTAAAGGAAGGGGTAGAGCCCAGGGAGGGCGAGTTCCCCCTCACCCCGCCCCAAGACAAACCCCCTTTCTGTGGACTACTTACCATTCCACAGCACCTCCAGGGAGTGGGGGGACAGTGGGATAGCCTTGTTCTCTTTTATCACAGGGCTGACGTAGGAAGCTAAGTAAGGGACAGATGTCCAGATCTGTGAAAGGAAAAGGGGAGATGGTGGATGAACAAACAAGACTGGACTCCTTTTCTCTCTCATCCACTGATCTTCAGGGCCCAGCTCTCTCTTTTTCCTGTCCTCATCACCTTCTTCCATTCCTGAGGCTCCTGCCACACCAGGGAGTGCTCCCTATGGCACTGAATCCAAAACCAGAGGAGAGGGGTGTCCAGGTGGAAGATGAGAACCAGAGCACTGTGTCCCAAGGGGTCCCAGGTCCCAGCACTCCCTACAAATGCTCTGGAAACTTCAATGGACATGCTGAACCTGCTTCCTCATTTGTAAAATGGGTGTCAGCTGGGATGAGGGTACGTCAATGAATGGACATTTATTCAGCACTTACAAAGTGCCAGACAATGGTGTCCAGGGTGGCGAACACCCGGCCTGCGGGCCGTATAAGGCCCATGATATCATTTGGTTGGGCCCTGCCAAGGCATTAGGGGTGAGGTAATTAAACATTTGATCAAATATAGTAGGCTAATTTTTAAAAATATATATACTTTTTATTTCAGAGAGGAAGGGAGAGAGAGAGATAGAAACATCAATGATGAGAGAGAATCATTGATCAGCTGTCTCCTGCACGCCTCCCACCGGGTATCAAGCCCACAACCCGGGCATGTGCTCTTGACTGGAATGGAACCTGGGACCCTTCAGTCCGCAGGCCAACGCTCTATCCACTGAGCCAAAGCGGCTAGGGCAGCAGGCTAATTTTAAGTTGATAATTTTGTATGGCCCATGAATGATGTTATAAATACCCACATGGCCCTTGGCAGAAAAAAGGTTCCCCACGCCTGGTTAGGCAGTCAGCCCTCCCTTGGTCATTCCATGTGGCCCCCTGCCCGGCCGACACCTGTTCACCTTGGCTGCGTTAACGAGTCTCCAAGCCTTGAGCAGGCCGAATCCGTGCTGGTGGCTATGGCTGAAGCCTGCCTCATTGGTGATCCAGTCTGCACGGCGATCCTCGTACTGAGGACAGAGGTCCCGATTAGCCTCCTGGATTTCCAAAGTGATCTCAACAACCCATCTCCGGCCTCCCTGTTCACCCTGCTGCTGCTCCAATCCAGACCCTCCCACTAAAGCCACTGGTTATGGGTTCCCCAAGGAAAGCTGCCCCATGGTGTCACCACCCCAAAGGCCTGCTTCCAGAGAGGGAGCCAGGAGTCAGGCTCCAGCGAGGAAGCCCGGTAAAATGGCAGCATCAGAAATAGGTACAATGAGTTGAGGTTTCTGGTGACGGACTCCCCACCCGTTCTATACCCATGCGACTCTGAAAGGCATTTGGCACCTAACACCTGGAACCTGGAAGTCCTCGAGCCAGAACTCGGGGGTCGGCTGGGCCAGTTCACGTGTTTGCCTGGTGGCATCTCACCTGGGTGGCTGTGAAGACAATGATGTGCTGGACATCACGCCAGGTAAGGCAGGGCCGCACCTGCAGCATGAGGGCTATCATGCCGGCTGCCAGGGGGGCTGCGGCTGAGGTGCCTGTGTGGCCCTCAGTGCAGCCTGTGCCCTTCTGAAGGTCCCAGTCAGTGGTCACCTGGGCAGTGGGACAGGAGGGCATTGGGTTAGACTGCGCTCACGGCACTGTGGAGGGCAGGGTACAGACTGGCCCATCCTTTGGGAGAGCTGAGTCTTTGACCAGCGGGAGGCTGCTAGCAGGTCAAGATGAAGTAGACCCTCAGCTCTGGGCCTCGCAAGGAATCTCAGGAGAGCCGAGAAGGGCAAATGCAATTGAAGAGGTACTTAGGGGGGCTGGTTGTAAAGGAAGGAGGGGGAGGCATGTGAGGCCTATGTGCTGGGGACAGTGTGCTGACGCCTGCTGCTCCAATGATCCAACCCCAAATTCCCCATCCCAGCCCCCACTCCCAAGCCTCCAGACCCCACAGCCATGCCAGACAGAGGAAGTGGGCAGGAGCTCCCGGGCCCGGCTGGAGCTGGGACAACAGTGACGGCACCATTCAAGGAAATCCAACTTGGCGGCTTGGCGATAAGGAGCTGCAGTGACATCAGTGCAAACAAAGCGCGTGTGTTCCCAGGGAGAGATGTCGTCCCTGCCCACCCACAGGCTCGGGATGGGGCCAGTGTCTACACTGCCTGCCTGGCTGGTGGAAACTGACAGGACAAGCTGCCTCACTGCTCTGGGCCTGGTGCCTCAGGACGGCTTTTAGGAGTCCCCCTTCTCTCCCTCTGGTGCGAGCGGGAGGTGGGAGAGGGCGTGGGGAGCGGAGAGTTGCCTGTGGGGGGAGAGATGGCATCTGTCTGGCCTCAAGCTCTTTCTCTGCTATAATGGACCCTGGAACCACACCGGGGTGAACTGAGGAGACCCTGAGAATCTCCGAGATGCGGCACAATGGGTTTAGCACAAGACCAGAGAATTTTCTTCTTCCAACCCTCTCTTCTGGGCCAGAGACCAGGGTCCTAGCTTCTGCCAAGAGCTGCCCTTTCTCCGCTGTCCTCACTGCTTCCCTCCCAGCCATTAGAGCAGCTGCCAGGAGGTGTAATTTTCACCCAGACACCGCGCACTCCCAGAAGGAAAGGGAGAAACTCCCAAGTTGTCCTCAATGAGTGGGAGGCCTGCTCTGTGCCAGGGAGCAGACGGATTGTTTCCTGTTAAGGAAACAGCCTCACAGTCTAGTGTGGCTGAGGTCTGGGAACTTGCCGTGGTGGCAGGAGCCCCAGGCAGCCAGAGGGAAGTCCAGGGAAGTGCCCCGGGCAGCCGAGTGGTGGTGGCATGTGCCTCCACACCCTGCCCTCAAGGAAGACAGCTTCGCCAAGCTGCTCACTGACCAGAAACTGGCAACGGGAGCCTTCCAAGGCAAAGACATCCCAAAGATGGAAACTCACTCTCTCTTCACTTCTGGACAAGTTATAGTTCTGATGGAAGGTGGAGGCGGGGTAAGAAGTGGAGCTGAGTTAGGAGGACCCAAGTAACACCCCTTAGAACAGAAGAGACTGACGATGATGCCTGGGAGCTCTACTGGTTCCTGGGGGGGGGGGGGGGGGGGAGGAGGGAGGAAGGGGGAGCGGGATGAGCGGTTCTGGAGAGTTCTGCCAGGGCACCAAGAGCACAGTATGTTCCTGCTCTTGTTCCGAGCCCAGTCTGGCCTGGTGGGGGGATGCCGTGCACCCAGACCCCCGCCTGCTGAGCAAAGCCTTTCTTCTCTCTTCTCTTCTCCCCAGGGCACGAAGTGGGGGTCAACTGACCCAGAGCCTTGGAACACTGTGTTAACCAGAATCATTTACTGGCAAAACAAAACTTCAGTTTTGGAAAGGGAATCTGGCGCAGCAGGAGACCTCCCACCGGGCCAGGAAATCTGATACCCTGGCTGCAGCCCAGCGCGGGCCAGGCAGGCCCTTCCCCTTTATTCCCTCCATTCCCTCCCGGGCGGCAAGGCCGCAGGGAGCTCTGGAGGAGGGCCAGAGACTTGGCATGAAGACCTGGGATGAAGCTGGGCCAGCCAGGCACAGGCACTAGGCCCTGAACCCTGTAAAGGCTCCCAGAGCTCAAGGCTCCACTCTCTCGCTCGCTCCAAGCTCGCGTTTGCTGTGGTCCCAGGGAAGAGCTCTCTCTTGGGCCCAAAGACGGTCCCGACTCCTTATCCTGCCCGGCTCCTTCTCCTGCCCGTCCCAGAGACACAACCACTGCTGGCTCCTGAGAGCAAAGGTGCCCAGGAGTGAGTAGACACCAGAACGCACAGGGTTTACATAAGGGCTGGAAAACAACGGGACGATTTTTTAAGCCCACAAAAAGTAGCCAAGCCCAAATTCTACCAAAGAAAGGCACTTCAAAGAAGTCTGTCATCAATGTGACACTTAGCAGTCCTCTAACAGTACATAAAATTAACTTGTAAGTTAAAATTTTAGAGATAAAAACCATTTCCCAGATTATTCCAAGCCTCAGCTCTGCCCTCCAGCAGTGGCCCCCCAGTCGCAGGTCTGCGAGGGAAGATGCGGCTGAGCACAGGATGGGGCACAGGGTGATGGGCCAGGGGCCAGGAGTGCAGGCGGGGGCACTTACAATGCTCCTGAGCATCTTGTCCCCACCGCTGAAGGTGACCGCCAGCATGGACGCACACTCCTCTGCGTAGAACGGCATCCGTCCGTCCTCATCTACAGCACCTGGGGGCAGGGCAGGGATGGGAGCTGAGACGAAAGCTGGTAACAGCAGAGTTACCTTTGAGCTACCAGCTGGAGGTGGTCCTGAGTTTGAAAAATGATTCAGTGGCCCAAGGGCCTCGAGTGCCACACTCCTCACTTGAACAGGCCCCGTCAAGTGGCAGAGGGTGTTCTGTGCCCTAAATACCGTTCTCCCAGTGGGCTCGCCCCAGGGCACCACCGGGGCCATCCCACCTCCGCACCCGCATGCACTCACACACTCATTCTCCTTAGCCTTCAGTGTCAGCGGTGAGTCACACACACGTGAGGGGTGAGGGCCACGTGGAAAAGGACAGTCTGATCTCGACAAGTCTGAAGTCAGGGCATAAGCCGGGTAAGAACAGAAGCACCACTGGGCAATGCTGTGGTGGGAGCCCAGGATGGGGCAGGAGGCAGGTGGGCCATGGGAAGACGGCAGAGCAGGAGCCTAACCAGCCGTGGTGGGTGCAGGCGGCAGGTTACCTCCACAGGCTGGGCGCAAAGCCTTGTCAGGCACGGCGACTCCAAAGAAGCCGCGAGAGCAGGTTGAGACCCTCACACTCTGACCCTCAGGGAAGGTCCTGCTCACACTCAGACACACAGAGAAAGGGGCTCCCCAAGATACAGTCTCCTTACCGGTAAGTTGCACACTCACACACACATACGTGCGCGTGCACCAAGTCCCCTCACCACAGAGTGACACACACACCAGGATACAGTCCCTCATCACAGAGTGACACACACACCAGGATACAGTCCCCTCATCACAGAGTGACACACATCAGGATAGAGTCCCCTCACCACAGAGTGACACACACACCAGGATACAGTCCCTCACCACAGAGTGACACACACACATCAGGATACAGTCCCCTCACCACAGAGTGACACACATCAGGATAGAGTCCCCTCACCACAGAGTGACACACATCAGGATAGAGTCCCCTCACCACAGAGTGACACACACACCAGGATACAGTCCCTCATCACAGAGTGACACACACACCAGGATACAGTCCCTCATCACAGAGTGACACACACACCAGGATACAGTCCCCTCACCACAGAGTGACACACACACCAGGATACAGTCCCCTCACCACAGAGTGACACACATCAGGATAGAGTCCCCTCACCACAGAGTGACACACACACATCAGGATACAGTCCCCTCACCACAGAGTGACACACATCAGGATAGAGTCCCCTCACCACAGAGTGACACACATCAGGATAGAGTCCCCTCACCACAGAGTGACACACACACCAGGATACAGTCCCTCACCACAAGCACACGCAAACGCACACGGAAGCACAGGGGACTACCTATGGTGACCGTGTAGATGGAGTTGGCGTAGCCGTCATAGTTGCAGTTGTCGTTGTGCTGGCCCCCATTGCCACTCGCCACGACAAAGATGCTCCCGAAGCCCTGGCGGCCAGCGATCACCCCATGTTGCAAGGCGGCCTGAGGAGCAAGAACGCCCGGGAATCAGCTGGGAAACTCAGACTTCCGCCTTCCTTACACACTGCCCTGTCCTCCCCTTCTGGAAAGGAGCACAGCCCAGCGGCCTGGGCCGGGTGAAGAGGGTTAAGCTGGACACAGGAGGGGAGGAAGCTGGCAGTTAAGCAGCTGCTGATGGATGCACTCTGCTCATCAGAGCGGGGAGGCCAGAAATAGGGAGCCATCTGGGAGCCTGTTCCGTTTCTCAGAACCTGTGCCCCCCCTCCACCCTCCTGTCCCCAGTTGGGAGTGCTCTTCCGAAAGGAGGCGGCCGGGTCAGATGGCACAGGCCTGGCCCTGAAGACGGGGTGGGGTGAGGAGTGACCTGCAGTGTCCCTCTACAACGGAACGGAGGGTGTGCCCCGGTTCTCCGCCAGGCTTCCTGCAGGTCACGTACCTTTCCAAGCTGATGAGGGCCATCCACTGTCTTCCCATCATCATCTGGGCCCCAGCTGTGGAGAAACACCGAGGGAGGGCCGGAGCCAGGCTGTGGCGCCCTCCCAGGCCCCCAGGCTCGGCCGGCCACGCCTGCCTGGGCTCCCGCTCTCCTCTCAAGGCTCCAGGTCAGGCCTCCCATGATGGAAGGTCAGAAGGGTCGAAGGTTCAGCCCCCACTCCAAAGTGGAAGAGAGAAGTGTGTGCTGAGGTTCTTTTCCTTAGAAACGTTCCCAGTTTAGCACTACTTTAACCTGCTCCTAAAATCCCTTCCTCAGGTCCAGGAAGCAGGCGACAGGACATCATGGTGGACAGGGACAGGGGGCACCTCTCCGGATTTCGGATCTATGACTAGGCCTGACGGAGGAGCACCCACAAGGACTCTCCATTCCTTCTCCAAGAGGAAATGACACTGCGGCTGTCATGGATTTAATGGAGGTACTGGCTAGGGAGAACAGGTGCCATCAGTGCCATGGGCGCAGCCCAATCTGTTTCTCCTTAATCTCACCCGACCCCAACACAACCACAGCCTGAAGCTGCAGCTGTGTTTGTGTGCAGGGCAAGGGGACTGGTGCTGGGCACTCAGCTTGGCTGGGGGAGAGGAAAGCCCACTTGCTCCCAGAGGCCGATGAGCTTATTAAAAAGCTGGTGCACTCCTCATGTGGCAACCTGATGACTGGGGTGACATGAGGCTTAAGACTAAGAACCCAGTGGCTGGGGATCTGGAGAAAGGAGGGCAATGGGCTGATAGGCTGAACCCAAGGAGCAGAGCCTGCTGGAACCTGCCGGAGTCAGCTCATTTTGCTGTTCTTCTGTTGGAGACTTAGTCTCAGGTGTCCAAGCCTCTGGCCCTCTCACCTGTGCCTGGGTCTGTCTCACCTGCAACTGTAGATGTCATTGATCTGATAGTGCTTGTTGAACGCCACAGCCTCCATGCTGTCTGTCAGGGGTCCATCTAGTAACCGGATACCTAGGCAGCAAAGGCCACATTAGCTCCTCAAGAATGCTTGTCCCGAGATGGGGACCTAGAGGGTGGGGAGCCATATGTGGAGATTTACTTTTTCCCCTAAGTGCGCTTGTGCTCTTTATACCATGTGTATGTACCTATCCTGAAATACTTTTTAAAATATAATGCTAAATCTTAGACTTTAAGGATCATGGGATCTGGTAGGAAAGGCATAGGGAAGAATGTAGGTAGCCAAGTTTCCCAATTTGCATCCTTAATCATGTAAAACACAGGTGTGCTGCTTGACACATAGAAGGCGCTCAATAAAAGGTACTCGTTACCATTAACTACTCCCATGTATGCCTAATTTCACCCTCCAGAATGGGTGGCCATGTCCTGTGACGATGTAGGGACCTGAGGGCTTTCAGAAGGGATTTGGACCCTGAAGGCTTCCGGCTCGCATAGCCTCATTTACAGAGGGCTGCTGCCCTCTGCTGGAGTGTAGGAGGAATACACCCAATTTAGTCAGTCTAAGCATTTGGTGCGTTCTAAGCATTTACGAGGAATCATGGGGAGGGCTTCCCCATTCATTCCCTTCAAGATGGGCTTGATGGACAAAGCCTGAGAGGCGAAGGAGCCACAGAAAAACCCCCAAGTGGAGGCCAGGGCTTCTCAGACCTCTTGAAAGGATGGAGAGCAGATAGCGACCATCAAAAAAACTGGGAGCTGGGGAGCTGGAGAGCTGGGGAGGAGCCTCCACAGACACGTGGGGTCAAGGAGGAAGGGCAGATGAGAAGGTGTTTGGTAAATTGCAAATACAAGTATAGCACACATAAGTAAAGGAAGTATCATTGTAATGAGTTGGGATACAACCAAGATCAGAAAAAGGGAAGAGGCAACTGAGCAGGTGGGACTGGCCTCCATCCGCATCAAGAGCATTCCCACTTTTAGCTGTTTTATATGGCGGGGCTTGCTGCTAAATGCATGCCTAAAACACCACTGCATTGAAAAAAATACCAGTGAACCGATTCGTCCTATAGACCTTTATTATGAGCTTACCCTTTGTTCTATGCTGTGTGTGTTGAGGGTCGGGCCAAGGCAGTACACAGCCAGGGGCTGGGGAAGGGAATGAAGACTGCTATCACAGGGGAGACCGACTGAGGCTAAACTGGAAGGTACCTGCTATGCGACTCCCATATGCCACTCCCACTGCGCAGAAGCTGTTGTTAGGCACGGCAGCAATCTCTCCCGCACATCGAGTGCCATGATGGTTGCCATTCTCCACATCCGGGTGGGGCATGGGGTCAGGGTCATTGGAGTTGAGGTCATAGCTGCCTTCAGGGCTCTGAAACATTGTGCGGGGCAACATGTGGTCACTCACTGGTTCTAAGAGGTCAGATCTTAGAGCTCAGGGAGAGAGGGAGTTTGGGCTCCAAGCCAGGGCAGCAAGCCCATCTCTCTCTGAAAACCACATGGGCTACAAGATATGAGGCAGGACCCCAGGGCAAAACTGAGAAGTGCCACCGTTCTTAGGACACTTCTCTCGCGTCCACTATAGAAATGTGTCCAGAAAACTGCTCCACCACATGGAAACCTGGGATAAAAACAACGTAGGCTACCTAAAGGCCAGGCGTTAGAGGAAGGTGCTCAGAACGGTGTGGAGAGGGCAGCTGCCTAGGGCTCTACTCTTTCTCCCCAGGGCAGGGAGCTGCGACAGGGCCCAGTTAGTATCACCTGGGACCCTCTCCCTTACTGAGATAGAGCCACGCCACATCTTAACTGCCAGTCTGGAATGCTGGCTGGGGAAGAAGATGAACACCATCCCACCAGGCCCTTCCGTTTGGCTCTCAGACCTCTAAGAAAGGGGACGAGCTTGAGGCAATATGAAGGTGAGAAATGGGGGTGGGAGGGGTCACCCCAGGGCCACTCACATAGTTGGGTGCAATATCCTGGATGGTGTGTTCCACTCCGTCATCCACGACCACCACAGTCACCCCTCGCCCCGTCACGTTGCGTTCCCACACACCTGTCACGTTGATGTCCCTGCCGGGGCTCCGCCGGTTATTCTGCAGGACAGACAGGGTCAGGAACTGTGTCAGGGCCTTGGGAATCCAGGGACAGATAGCACAGCTCACAGCGATGCACAGTAAAGCTAGCGGCCCCGCTCTCCTCTTGGCTGCCATCAAAGAGCCAGACAGAGTTTGTGTACCAAAAGGTCCCGGTGGGGGCGGAGTCAAGGAGGGACAAGTGAGAGCTTTGCCACAACCTAGGTCAACAGGAAAGGGTGGCAGCATTCATGGGCGACAAAGATGAAATGGTAGGGTGGGGGGAGGGGCGGGCTAGAAGGGGTCAATGGGGGAAATATGTAATACTTTCAACAATAAAGATTTTAAAAAATAGATGAAATGGTGGCTAGGCTTAAGGTTGGCTAATACAATTATTATGCTCCATAATATATATTATGACTAGAGGCCCGGTGCACGAAATTCATGCACGGGGGTGCAGGGTGGGGGGGTGTCCCTCAGCCCTGTCTTGGCCTGCAAAGACGCCAGCATCCCTCACCCCGGCCTCTAGCCAGAGGTTCCTCCCCTCCTTCTGCACAGCCTCTGGGAAGATGCTTGTCCTGGGGCCTCCTCAGGGCCCTGGCTCATGACGCCCTGCAGTTCGGGTACTCGGGGGCTTGGGCTTTCAGGTCTGGCTTCCTCACCTGGCATGGTGAGCATCAGCTGCCATGGGAGCCTTGCCTTAGGAGTCACCCCCTTGGACCATACTACTTGCGAGTGTGTGTGGGGGGATGGCCTCGGTGGCAGTGATTTGATGTCTGTAGCATGCCCGCTGACACCCACCACCGCGGCACAACACTGGTCCCGTCTGGACTGCCGGCAGGGGGCTTCCAGTCTGTGACTGGGGCTGATGGGCTGTGACTGGGGGCTGCAGGTGGAGGACCCCGGCACCCAGAGGGCTGTCAGCATCAGGAACTGGAAAGATCCATTTTTCTGGTTCCTCCCCTGCCGCGCGGATGCTGAGCTCCGGGCCCCAAAGGCCCCTTCACTCCCGCTGCACGGCTGGCCGGGGCGGGGGCGCGTGCACGTGGTGCCAGGGGCCCTTTAACTCCCGCCGCACGGTCGGCTGGGGCGGGGGTGTGTGCTTGTGGTGCTGGGGGCCCGTGCGCGCGGTCCCAGAGGCCCGTTTACTCCCGCAGCATGGCCCGCTGGGCTGCAGCTCAGCGTCCTGCCAGCCCCATTTGGTCCCTGCTCAGCAGTGCAGCGGCCGATCGCGAGTCCCCGCCCCCCGCTCCTCCCACCGGCCCAATTGGCTACCCTGGCCACCCCAAGTCCCGCCCCCCTGGGCCTCCCAGCCCAATTGCAGGCATAGCAGAGGTACGGTCAATTTGCATATTACCATTTTATTATGTAGGATAACACTAAAGGCCCAGTGCATGAATTTGTGCATGGATGGGGTCCCTCAGCCTGGCCAGTGATCGGGGCTGATGGGGTGGGGGGTGGCCGTCTGCTGTAGGGAGGAACTGTGGGAGGTTGGACCCAGCAGCAAGCTAACCAACGGCCGATTTTGTAAGGAATCGGGCTCCCTCCTCCCTCCTGTCTGGGTCCAGGATGCGGGTGAACCAGATTTGGGGTTGATGGGCCCCAGCAGCAAGGTCTGGGTCAGTGCATGTCATAGCTACTGGCTGGTCGTTCCGGTCATTCTGGTTGTTGGGGCCTAACAGTCACTTAGGCTTTTATATATATAGATTATATTATGTTAGTGGTTTACACTATATTTTATTTATTTATTTATTTTTACAGAGAGGAAGGGAGAGGGATAGAGTTAGAAACATCGATGAGAGAGAATCATTGATCAGCTGCCTCCTGCACACCCCCTACTGGGGATGTGCCCACAACCAAGGTACATGCCCTTGACCAGAATTGAACCCGGGACCCTTCAGTCCGCAGGCCAACGCTCTATCCACTGAGCCAAACCAGTCAGGGCAATAGTTTACACTATAAAGTATTTATCATGTATTAGGGACTCACATGTTAATTCATTTATCCTTACTACCTCTACAAGAGGTACTTTTAAAATCTCCCCAAAATAAAATAAAATCTCCCATTTATAGAGAAGGAAACTGAGGCACAGAGAGGTTAGGCAGCTTGCCCAAAGGCACATGCTGGTAAGTGGCCGAGCTGGAACTTGAGCCCAGGCAGCCTGGCCCCAGCACCCAGCCCCTGACCACTGTAGCCCACGGGCTCTCTAGAGATGAGCACAGGGAAGATGGAGCCCAAGGAAGAAACACACCACCGAAGCCCACAGAAATGTCTCTGCAGGCAAGCTGAAAAGTCCAGGCAAGCTGAAAAGCAATACAGTCAAGAGTTCACTAAAGAACTGGATAGCCTGGTCGGGTAGCTCAGTCGGTTAGAGTGTTGTCCCGATACATCAAGGTGGCGGGTTAGATCCCTGGTCAGGGCACATACAAGAGTCAACCAACGAATGCATAAATAAGCAGAACAACATACTGATATTTCTCTCTCTCAAATCAATAAAATAAATAAAGTAATTAATTAATAGTTTAAAAAGAGAATTGGATATCCAGAATCTACCCATCTTAAGCTGAAAACTGTAGGGCTGGACTTACCAGGTGCCACTGCTGTGGGTATTTGGGGTCATTGAAGTGGACGCTGCGCTTGGCTCGCTTTAGCAGTTTCTGCTCTGAGTGCCAGTGCACAGCTTCATGTCTGGCTAACACGGTCTCTGCCTGCTGCCGGATGGCCTCTACCTGCTGGTCTGACTGGTGCCCAGCGGGGTGGACAAAGAGGTAGTGCCCCTGGAGCTCCCCGATGCGCCCAGCATTCACCAGTCCTGCTGCCCGGGCCAAGGCATCTGCCTTTTGCTCCACAGTCGCCTCCTGCCCCTTGCCTTCCAGGTTGTCCAGATGCACAGCCCAACTCAGCCCCCCTGGGCTCTGGGCCTCAGGCCCACCTGTCCTTGCCAGGCCCATGACCCAGGGAACCAGTAAGAAGAGTCCAGCTAATTCCAGCCAGAGGCAGGTGGGCAGGCCCAGGGGGGCATCCACATGTGGCACTTTCTGCCTCCCCTTCTGCATCAGAACAGTAGGCTGCAGACAAAGAGAAAGGACATGGGAGATAAGAGAGCGGAGAACTGCAGGATCTCAGAGGGGGACGGAGCCAGCAGGGTACAACTGGAAACCCCAATCCGCTCCTTTCAATGAGGACACCTGTGATTCCCTCTTTGTATTCAAATTTATCTCTGACCGACAGGGATAGCGCCAGGTCGAGTGTGGGCCAGTACTAAGCCCAGCGAGCAGCTCCATGGCGCAATGGACCAATGCCCGTCTCACCAGGCAGCCGAGCAGCACATCAGTGCTAACAGGCACCATGCTGCTCTGTCCAGTGTTGCCGTCAAAAGGGCTCAAAAGTCCCACCACTCCCACAAACCACTGGCAGAATCAGGACTGTTCTTTAGAAGAGACCCTCCTCCCTTACATGGAGAGGATAAGCATCTTTCCCCAGCTGACTTCTCGGCCAGCGGTCCTCAGGGCTAACTCCCCGCAGTGGGCCCCATTCCCACCTGGACTCCACACGAGGTTGAGCTCCTGGTCTGGCTAACCACCTCACGCTCATTTTGTGCAACTGGAGAAAATGCATCACTTTCACGGTGAGTTCTGCTGACTCTGAGCAGACTGCAGACCTGTGGATGGACCCTGAGAAAAAAAGAAATGGTATCCTCCCAAACCCAGTGGAGCAGAGGCTCACCATGAACTCCAGGACCTGCAACCAAAGAAACTGCCAGTCATCAAGTATCACTTCCAGGGACCTCAAGGCATAGAACGGGGACAGGAAGGCCAAATCAGCACAAAACCAGAAACTCTACTTCTTGTCCTAACATCGTACCACGCTCTCTTCTTTCTTTTCTTCCCAGAGGCCTAGAAGAGGCTTGAACCGTTACCAAAACTCCACAACTGACGGGTGTGGTTCAGTTGGTTGAGTGTGGTCCCATGCACCAAGAGGTCCCTAGTTCGATTCCCGGTCAGAGCACATGCCCAAGTTGCAGGCTCAATCCCCAAGAGGGGGCTTGCAGGAGGCATAAAAAAAAAAAAAAAAAAAAAAAAAAAGGTAGGTAGCAATGCTCCCTAGAAGCTGAGGTGGTAGCTAACTTCCTGATTTCCGTATCTGAAGGGTGCCAGGGGAAGTGAGAGTGGGCAGGAGGCAGGGGGAATGGGGAAAACCTGAGAATGCAAACGCAGCTGAACAGGCATCAGGGCAAGGGGGCAACAAGGAGAGAAGAAATGACTGGCGCGCAGCATGCAAGGGCTGCCCTTGGTCACTAGCTCAGCAGGTTGGCTTGGAAGGGAAGGCTCAGGCTTCAAACCCGGGAATGCCATCCATGGTTTGGCAGGAGGGCCAGATTAGAACTAACTGGTGGGCTACGGGGGGACTGGAACAGGTGAATGGGTGCCCAGCATGGGTGCATCTGTGCGTGGCTGGGCCCCGGTGGAAGCCTCTGCCCTCCGCTGGTGGGGCGCTGAGTCAAAGCTGAGTCCTCACACAGATGCCAAATGGGTCTGACTCAAAACATTACAGAGGAGTGGGTGTTTTCCCAAAGTCTCTTTGGAAAGGGAGAAGGGAACTTTGGCCATCTAACACTTCCCTCCGAAGTTCTGCATTCCACATCTCCTCTCTGCTCCTTTGAGGTTCCCAGCCATGTTCTTCTCCAAGTGCTCCCTGCCTTCCAGCAGCCCCCACAGTCCCAAGATACCCGGGGACTGGCCAGTGTGCACACCTACTAAGGAAACAAAACCTTGCTCGTCAGCCAGATAGCGACACACCTGGGCAGGCTCCTTCCGCCTCGGGAGGTGCAGGTTCCCGGAGAAGAGAAAGCTGACCACACTCGTCCTTCCCTCCGGCCGGAGTCCTCTACCCCCAGGCTTCCCGGAAAAGAGCCGTGAAGACCCCCGAAAGCAGGTCTTAGCCTCACTCAACTGCTGGCGCACCCCGACAGCTCTCCGGTGCCGGGGGAGAGGAGTAACACGGCAGCCGGTCCAGGTCCCGCTCCCCAGAGACCCCCGCGCACACGCTCCGCGCCCGGGACCCCCGCGCCCCGCCACAGCGCCTCTCCTCACGGGGACCGCGCGGTCCGGGCTCCAGGGTCCGGGCCCGGATCCCGGGCTCTCCCGCCGGACTGAAGGCGCCCGGTGCAGCGCCCTCGCCCTCGGACCCGGCGACCCGCTCCGGGCCACCGACTTCCTATCTCCGTCCCGACCGAGCTCCAACTCACCGGCGCGGCCCGCCGCCTCCCCGCGGAAACTCGCGGCTTCCCGGGCGCCCGAGCCCGTGACAGCGGCGTCACTTCCGCCCGGCGCCACAGCCAATCAGCGCGGGCGCGGCCGCAGCCGCCGGCGCGGGGGCCGACCCTCGGGCCTCTCCCGGGAGCAGCGCGCGCCGCGGCGGCCTCCTCGCGGGGCCCCGCCGTCTCCAGACCCCGGGCATCTCCAAGGGGATCTCCCCAGAGGCGTCGTCTTCCCCATGATGTCCTCTGGAAAGGGCATCTCGGTTGCGACCTTCACAAGCATATCGTTCCTCTCCTCTCAGACGGCCGTGGTCCCCACAGTCCCTGAGTCCCTCCGAGAGCGGCCCCCTCCACGCGTCTCCTTCCTTCTCGCGACAGCATCTTCTTCCTCCTCGCGTCCCTGCGTCCCTGCGAGTCCGCCTGTGGCTTAGGGGGCTCCCGCACGGCCGCGTCCCCTCGGCAGTGCCGGCTCTGGCCGCCAGGGGGCGCCGTCGGGGGCGGCCGGGCCCCTGCGCCGCTCCTCCTGCGGCCGCGCCCCGCCCCCTCCTCTCGCGCCGCCGGAAGTGGGAGGTGCGCCGCCGCCAGCGCTCGGCCCTCCCCCGAGGCCCGGCCGCCCCCTCCCCCGCTCCGCCCGCTCAGGTGCGTCCCTTCCCTCCCCCCATTCCTTCCTGGGGGCGCGGAGCCCAAGGGGGTGCGGGTCGGCGCGCGGGCCGGGGTGCGACGCGGAGGGCGGGAGGCGAGTGGGGGGCGTGGAGGCGCCGGGAGCTGCGAGTGGGGGTCCCGGCCTAGGAGTGTGGCGGGGGCTGCCCGCGGGTGCGGGCCGAGGGGAAGGTGCGGAGGCGCCGTGCCCGCGGTAGCCGCCAGCTTAGCGGGTTGGAGGGCGGCGGTGGCCACCCGGCTGCTTCCACCCATTGTCCCTTCTCCCTTCGCGTCCGCCCCCGAGGACCCGTCGCTCCCGCCGTGGCCGCCTCGGCGGTGGTCGCCCCTGGTTGCGGTGCGGGGCGTCCCTCGGCACATTCGACTTTTCGTCCCGCGCTGCAGCCCGCCGTGCGCCCCCCACCCCGGCTCTTCGGCGCGGACTTGCAGGCAGGACCCGTGCCCGGTGGTTCGTTTACCGGCCCCCGGGCTGTGTTGCGGCAGGAGGCTTGCACCTGAGGGAGCAGTAATGGCGATTTGGGGGCCCATTTTCTCCTAGGACCTTTGTGTAATGGGGGAAACTGAGGCACGGGGCTCTCTGGCTTGTGACTGAAGTGTTGACACAGCAGTCTCCATACTTGCCCTATGGGCTCTTGTAGGTTCCGGGGTGTACCTGTGATAACTATTAAAATCAATTAATTTAAACTAACCCTGTGTTACATACCCCCCACCCCCTATATTTTTTTCCCCCATAGAGGGCCATGAGTTTGTCTTGCAACATAAAAGATGACCTTTTGATCAAAGAACGTCATCTGTTCCGGGTCCCATTACTTGGCTTACCCTGTTTTCAGCTCATTGTCATGCTGGGGTAACCCAGATTCCCACCCTCTTGCACCCCTGTAGTAACTTGGAAGAGTCCTGTCCTCGGTCAGTGGTTATCAGACTTACCCCTCCGTGGGGAGCGCGCTGACAGTAAAAGATACTTGGGTTGCCCGATACAACATTCCTTTTCCCTAAAACTTCTCTTATATTAATGGAGAATGCTTTTAATGTAACAGCAATAAAATGATTTAAAACGATATTGTTGATATCAGGCCAAAAATTGCATCCTTTGTAAATGATATTAGGCAAGGTAGGTGTGTGGGCCATTTGAAAGATTCTCCCTGGCTCTGGTTTGATGTTCTAAATGACTGCATTTCTGCCAAAAGTGGAAAAAGCTTTGCCCACACTCCTAGATATTTACATTACTCTGGTGGTTCCTGAGGATTGATTCGCTGGGACCCGTTTGCCTACCATGGCTTTAATACCAGTGCTATAGAATAAATACTCAGGTGTTTTCTCCTGGAGCCAACTTTGTTTCTTTCCCGGAAAAACTGTGTTGTGTGGACATTCAGAGGGTGGAAGAACATTATTTTTAAAATGTGAAACTTGTAGCCTATTTGTTTCCGGATGTACAGAGCATGATGGCAGCGTCCGAGGTAGCTGGTGTGGCCAGTGCCCCCAATCCTCCGGAATCCTCTAGTCCCTGTGCTTCCAAATCAGAAGAAGGTCTGCTAGATGGTCTAAGGTAAGGCAGGGGTTCTTGACTGGGAAGATTTTTGGGGGTTAAGGGCCTCTTACGGAAGTGTAGCTGGTCTTTCCTCTTTTTGGCTCTAGTAGCACTGCGCTAGATTAAGCTTTTTAAAGGTAAGGACTAGCTGATCTATGTTTGTATTTCTAACAGTGTCTGATGCTCAGACATGATAATATTTGTTGACAGAATACAGGTGGTCAAACTCATCCAAAAGTGAGAATATGTCCTCATTCTATCCTACATGGATTATATGTTCACTTAAGTATGTGTTTATATATTATACATATGTATATTCACATATACATCTTCTATATAACATATACTCACAGGTACATACATATATACAGTTAATTATGTGTGTTTGTGTTTATATATCTGTGTCTGTAGATAGCTTTGGTAATATGGCTTATTGCCTTATGTATATACTAGAGGCCCAATGCATGAAATTCGTGCAAGAATAGGCCTTCCTTCCCCCGGCTGCCGGCACTGGCTTCCCTCTGGCACCCAGGATCCAGGCTTCCCTCAGGCCACCAGCAGGCACCCGAGGCCCAGGCTTCCCTTGAAGCCCCGGTTTCGTCCGTCCAGAAGGTTGTCTGGCCTAATTAGCATATTACGCTTTTATTATTATAGATTTTTGCCTTCCATGTGAACTCTTGAGGGAAGGGATTATGATTACCCAACCTTCTATCTTACTTTGCTTGGCACAGTGTATGTACAGGGTTGCACTAAATTGACTGTATAGTCTACTTCAATTCTTTTCTAGAGTACCTAGGACTTAATACAATATATAATACTGTACTAACAGCTTTATATATATTAACACATTTAATCCTCCCAACAATACCAGGAGGTAGGTGCTAATATTATTCCCATTTACAGGTGAGGAAACTGAGACACAGAGAGGTTAGTAACTTGCCCAAGGTTACCAAGCTACGTTGGAGTCAGGGTTTGAACCCAGGCTTGTCTGGTCCCAGAGTACTTAGTAAATATTTGTTTAAATGAACAGAAGTTTGCTAGTGAATGGGTAATGGGGCAAATGTTAAGTAAGCCTAACCATAAACTTGGATCTTCATTTTATAAATAAAATCAGCCACATACTGCTAGTAATGATATTACCAGTTAAGGTTTATTGAGTGTTTACTATGTGCCAGGCACTGTACTAAACACTTAAGAAACATTGTCTCATGTAATCCTCACAATAATTATAATAGGTAGGTAATATTCTATTTTAAAAATGAAGGTAAGTGATTTGCTCAGAGTCAAACAGCTACTAAATAACAGAGTCGGCATTCCATCCAGATACTGCACATGCCCAAATTTGTAATTAGGTGCCCCCTCGTCCCTCAGTTAACTCCCAGCAAGGAATCAGATTGGAGTATTTATAAAGGTTTTCATAATGCAAGATGCTCTCTCAGTTGTTTTATTTTGAACAGCAAGTACTATTAAGGAAAGCAAAGATAGTGAGCTGATGCCTCATTCTAGTGTGCGGTGCTTTAGGGCATCATTCGACAAAACCAGTTTTTTAAAAAAAGAATAAATTTAACACAGATTTAGTCATTATTCCTGGATGAAAAATTTATAGTTGTGAATGTTGGATATCACTGTAAATAGGTTTTAAAGGTCTCTAAAAACCAATATGTTGCCCTGGTTGGTGTTGCTCAGTGCTTAGAGTGTCAGCCAGTACATGCACCGAAGGGTGGCAGGTTCGGTCAAGGGCACATACTTGGGTTGCAGGTTCGATCCCTGGCCCTGGTCGGGGTGTATGCAGGAGGCAACCAATCTCTCTCTCTCCCTCCCTCTCTCTCTCCTCTTCCTTCTGATTCCCTTGCCACCTTCCCTCCCTTCCTCTCTCTCTGAAAGTCAATGGAAAGAATATTCTCGGGTGAGGATTAACAAACAATAACAATAAATACATAATATGTTAAGTCTGTGATAAACAATAAAACAACTCCCCAGTGTTGTACATGTATGTACTTGTCTGGGATAAAATTTCTATTGACAGCTTAGCTTCAGTTTTGGATTCAAAAGTGTTTGTATCTCACACAGCTTGAAGTGAAGATGCTATGCTCTGGAAAACTCGAAGAACCTAACAAGCGGATCTGGTCAGAGATCTGTAGAATGAGTTTGAATGAAAATTACTTTTGTGAAACATGGGAGTGGAATAAAAACTGTTTCTAAATTGATATTTTATTAAAATATATGTAACTAAATTAATACATGTAACTAAATGAAATATTCTAACTAGCATTAGGCTATTTCCTCTGTATCTCTAAAAGTTATTCAACTTGGCCCTCAAAGATTTTTGGATTTTCAGCCACTTATGTGTCATCAATAACTGGAGACTGTCTCTAGAACCTAGATTCTTTTTAAAAAAATAGATATTTTTATAGACTTGAGAGAGAGGGAGAGTGAGAGAAACATGAATGTGAGAGAAAAACATTGATCGACTGCCTCCTGCATGCCCCCTACTGGGGATCAAGCCCAAAACCTGGGCATGTGTCCTGACTGGGAATTGAACCGGCAACCTTTCTGTTACGTCGCTCAACCAACACCAGCCGGGGCCAGAACCCAGGTTCTTAACCACCAAGCTGTGCCGCCTGCACGTGGGATAAAATCACTGGATAGAAAGGAAGTTCCTTTTCATTTTGATAATTTGAGGGGTTTATATAGTCCAGTTTTGTTATCTTAGTGATTGTGTTAGAAGTATTGTGTATTTAACCCTCTTTAAGACGGGGTGAAGAGAGAAACTTCTTGTCTTGTGTTTTGGCAGCCCCAAAGACCCTGCACAGAAGCACAAGAACTCACCTCTGTCAAGTGTAAGTAGCCAAACGATAACCAAGGAGAATAACAGGAATGTCCATTTGGAACAACCAGAGCAGAATCCTGGTTCGTCAGCAGGTGACACCTCAGCAGCGCACCAGGCGGTTTTAGGAGAAAACTTGATAGCCACAGCCCTTGGTCTTTCTGGCGGTGGGTCTCAGTCTGATTTGAAGGACGTGGCCAGCACAGCAGGAGAGGAGGGGAATCCGTGCCTCCGGGAGAGCCTCCATCCTGTCACCCGGTCTCTTAAGGCCGGGGGCCATGCAAAGCAACATGCCTCCGGGAATTGTTCTGAAGAGAAGTCCCCACAAGCCTCCATCCTAAAGGAAGGGAGCAGGGACACAGGCTTGGATTTCCGACCTGTAGTACCTCCAGCAAATGGGGTTGAAGGAATCAGAGTGGATCAGGATGATGATCAGGATAGCTCTTCCCTGAAGCTTTCTCAGAACATTGCTGTACAGGTCAAGTATCAAGTTTCTACTATTACAATGGAATTTGGGCTTTTTTTTTTTTGAGGGAAGAGACATTTCTTCATGGTTGGTGGAGACTACTCTTTATCATTTTTTTACTGGCAGCTGTCATACTATTTCCATTGGTGCTATGTGATGGCTTCATCCTGGTGTTCAAGAAGTAGTAAAGCCAGGAGCCATTGCCTAATTGTGGTGACTCGGAGCCTGACAGGCTCCACATAATGTCTCTCACTGAGTCATGAGGAGTGTAGCCTCTGCACCTGGGTGTTCTGGGGGATAAGTGCTTCCTGCAGGGTGCATGTCAGCATCCATTAGCCAGAGCTGCAGTGCTGCTCATGCTGTGCAGCCAACATGTTAGCCTCTTCGTTGCACAGATTTTAGGTGAAAGTATGAGAGCAATTCTCCCTTTTCGAATGCCACTGACCAGTTCTGAATATGCTGTTTCTGTCTTTGTAGACTGACTTTAAGACAGCTGATTCAGAGGTAAACACAGATCAAGATATTGAAAAGAATCTGGTAAGTCTTTGAACTGTCATTGTTGATATATGAAAGTATTAATGCAGAAGATCCAGTCATGTGATCTCAGTCAGAAAAGATGCAGGAGCTTCCTTTATAAAATTCCCGACATTAGTCATCTAACTTCTACTTGATCACTTCCAGAGATGGGAAGCTTACTGTTCACAAAGCAGCCTGTTGCATTTTTATTTTTATTTTTTAAAATATGTTTTTATTGATTTCAGAGAGGAAGGGAGCAGGAGAGAGAGAGCGAAACATCAGTGATGAGAGAGAATCATTGATTGGCTGCCTCCTGCACGACCCCCCACTGGGGATCGAGCCTGCAACCCAGGCATGTGCCCTTGACTGGAATCGAACCCGGGACCCTTCAGTCCGCAGGCCAGCGCTCTATCCACTGAGCCAAACCGGTTAGGGCATGTTGCATTTTTAAAATAGCTCTTAATGTGATATCTCATTCTGGGGTGAGGACAGAACCTCTAAAACTTGTTATAATTTTTCCTTGAGTTATGTAGAGTAAATTTAAATCCTCTTGCTTGTTAACCCTACGTATTTTTTTTCGAGGGGGAAGTGCGCTCACTCGGTGTATGCCCTGGAAGATTCTGTTGTGGACCCACAGAAACAGAGCATGACCACCTTCCCCTGAACATCAACCACACCCGGTGGGTGGTGGTGGAGGAACAACGTGATGACTGTGAACTGATTACAGAGCTGGACTGACATCCACTGGGAAGGCTGGGTCTCCTCTAGCTAGCCTGGCATTTCCAGAGCTGTCCAGGAATTTGGTCTCTCCTGGTTCAGAAGCAATGTGACCAAGACGAAGGATTCTGAATACATCTTGGCCAAGCTGCAAGGTCAGGCTCCTTCCAAAAGCCTTGCTGAGACAGCCAAGGAAGCCGAAGAGGAGTGAATTCAACAGATATTTGGTAGATCTTGTTCCGGGTACTTGGGACACAGCAGAGAACGAAACTAAGGTCCCTGCCCTCATGGAGCTTACAGTCTAGTGTTTATGACCACTTTGCCTGCACACTGTGACCCTGGGCAAGTCATGGCGCCTCTCTGCTCCTCTGTCCCTCAGCTACCTGGTGCTGAAAGAAGTGGGCCCAGCCCAGCTGGTGTGGCTCTGGTTGAGCATCGACCTATGGACCAAGATTCCTGGTCAGGACACATGCTTGGATTGCAGCCTCAATCCCCAGTAGGGAACCTACAGGAGGCAGCCAATCAATGATTCTCTCCCACCATTGATGTTTCTCTCTCTCCCTCTCCCTCCCTCTCTGAAATCAATAAAAATATATTTTAAAAAGAAAGAAGTGGGCCCAGCCCAGACATGGGTAACGTGTCTGGTGCACTATAGATGCCAAACAGACACCACCCTAACCGCCTCCCCCCCCCCCCGAAAGTAGATAGGGCTGGAAGTTGACTTTTTAAAAATATATATATTTTATTGATTTTTTCACAGAGAGGAAGGGAGAGGGATAGAGAGTTAGAAACATCGATCAGCTGCCTCCTGCACACTCCTTACTGGTTATGTGCCCGCAACCAAGATACATGCCCTTGATCGGAATTGAACCTGGGACCCTTCAGTCCGCAGGCCGATGCTCTATCCACTGAGCCAAACCGGTTAGGGCTGGAAGTTGACTTTTAATAATAAAGTAGAGGGAGTACAGCCGAGTGGTTTGACATGCTGCCGCACCGGGGCCAGCTGTCTACGCAAGCTATTGCTGCTGCTGCGTCTTTGTGGCTGCCTTGCTGGCGAGGTCCTGGGCCTTTGTGCTGCCAGTGCCGTTCTCTGCCTCCTCGGCTTCCTTGGCTGTCTCAGCAAGGCTTTTGGAAGGAGCCTGACCTTGCAGCTTGGCCAAGATGTATTCAGAATCCTTCGTCTTGGTCACATTGCTTCTGAACCAGGAGAGACCAAATTCCTGGACAGCTCTGGAAATGCCAGGCTAGCTAGAGGAGACCCAGCCTTCTCAGTGGATGTCAGTCCAGCTCTGTAATCAGTTCACAGTCATCACATTGTTCCTCCTCCACCACCCGCCGGGTGTGGTTGATGTTCAGGGGAAGGTGGTCATGCTCTGGTTCTGTGGGTCCACAACAGAATCTTCCAGGGCATACATCGAGTGAGCAGTATTGGCAAGAAATAGTCGGTTGGCCCAGCAGGAGTCTCTGGGGCAGGGGTCACCTCCCTGTGCACTATGTCTTCCGCAGGACATGTTTGCTGTAGGGATTCGGATACCACTGCCAGAAGGCAGAGAACACTTGGTCCAAGGAACTCCAGAGCATGCTGTGGCCCAGAAAATACTCCGCCATCGTCCCCAGTTGGGGCAGGCACTGCATCAGGGTGCAGGGGCTGGGGGGTGGAGCCATGCCGGAGGCGGCACACACCACCAGACTTGAAGCTCAGTCACCACTCTTCAGTGCCCCACCGGCTGCTGCCAACATGAGAAGTTGTCCAATCGCCTTACATATTTTTGAAGGTTTTCCCCTGCTTCTTCCTCTTAGCTCTTAGATCTGAAGTTTTCCAGGTGAAACATTCTCCAGATGTTTTTAACATTTTTTTTTTTTAATGTAGTATGTTTTCAGTCCTTTCATCACTCTGGTTACCTTTCACCTAGACATGTTCCATCTTATCAGTGTTTCTTTTGAAATGTGATCCTGAGAACAAAATGTAATAATCCAGACAGACTATAATTAGTTCACAATACAATGGGCCTCTGGTTCTCTAACTCTCATTTTAGTCGCTGTTTCTTAAGCTGTTGGTTTATTTTGGCAGTCTTGTCACACTGTTGAGCTTTCAGTCAAATGCCATCAAGTCTCGTATATTATATAGTTGTATCTGCCCATTTTATTCCTAGGCAATTAGTTTTTGAAATTAAGAGAACTTCACATTTATCTTTGCTAAACTATTAGGTCCTCTTGATTTTGTGGCAAAAACTTCCACCCCTTTAGTGAATGCATAGCTAATGTATATTTTTCAAGAGGAAGGATAATACTAGGAAAGCACCCTAGGGTCAGGTAGAAGTCTTTAGGGGAAGATGAGTTAATTGAGTGGAGAAAGGAAAAGTGCTTGTATTAATGAGATAAGAGTGAATATGTGGAGCATGTTGAAGTACTTGAGGGGCAAATGGAAATAAATAAGTTATTGGAATACATTAATCAGATGATGCCAATGAAAACTTTTAAATAGAGAGTAGCAACTCAGGAGTTATTAATAACGGGCAGGTAAAAAGATCCCAGAGACTAGAGGCCTCATGGAGATGTGCTGGGTAGAAGAGAACCTCTAGAGAAAGGGGGAGAAGTCATCGTTTATTGAGCACTTATGCTAATCAGTTTACTTACATAGAGTATTTACTTTGTCCCCATAGTTTAATGTGGGGTTTGGATGACTGTATAGCAATTGAATGGGCCAACTAAAGTTATAAATACACTTTAGTATTAGTCTGAACCGGGTGGAAACTGGTAGGCAATTGGGCCAAAAGAGGCCCAGAATTGTGTTTTATTTGGTTGTATTTTTCTTTAAAAAAGGCAGTTTGGCTCAGTGGATAGAGCATTGGCCTGCGCACTGAAGGGTCCCTGGTTCAGTTCTGGTCAAGGCCACATGCTTGGGTTGCAGGCTCGACCCCCCACTAGCCTATCAATGATTCTCTCTCATCATCGATGTTTCTATTTCTCTCCCCCTCTCCCTTCCCTCTGAAATTAATAAAAATATATATTTTTTAAAAAGGCAGTGGAATTAGTCAGGTATTAAGCTTAGTTGCAATTCAAGATACTGGGCTCCAGTTTTATTTGCTATTCTTTTCATGTGTTTATGGCAATTGTCCACTACCTTATACTGCTGAGTTTTAAATTGTTCCTCTTTAAGTTTTAGTGCCCCTTTGAAAGGTAACCACAACTTTTCTTGATTTACTGATTTGAGGGAGGCAGAGCTGAACTGTGGTCCTTGCTTCTGCTCCCTACTTTATATGAGAGCTTGCTAATTTGCTCAGTCTGAATCCCAAGTTCCCTAGACCTCTTTGTGGGTCTGTAAGTTTTCAGAGCTAATGATGTAAGAAATCCTGTTTCTGTATGCATTTTGGTGGGTGACGTGTTCTATGTTTTTGCCCATTCTTTCTCTTAAAGGATGATAAAATGCCTCCTTCCTCTTATTACCTAGAGCAGGGATTGGCAAACTTTTTCTCTAAAGGGTCAGATGATAAATATCTTAGGCTTCATGTATGTGCTCTGTTGTACATTCCACTTTGCCATTATAGTGTGAAATCAGCTCTTAAGCCATTGACTATGGTGTGTTTCAATAAAACTTTTATCTACAAAAACAGGCAATGGCTGGATTTGGTCCACAGGCCATGGGTTGCCAACTCCTGTGTTAGAACTCCCTGTGATGGTGGAAATATTCTGTGTCTGTGCTGTCCAATATGGTAGCCACCAGTCATGTGTAGTTGTTGAGCACTTGGAATGTGGCGAGGTGACTGAGGGGCTGTATTTTAAATTTTTTTATTTTAATTAGTTTACGTTAACACAGCCACACGTGGCTAGTAGCTGCAGTTTTGGACACTAGAGCTCCACACAGTGCCTTGAGCAGGTGTCTGGTGAGTGTTTCTTGCAATTAAATTGGGGAATTACACTTCTTCCATTGTTACCAATAGGATAAAATGATGACAGAGAGAACCCTGTTGAAGGAACGTTACCAGGAGGTCCTGGACAAGCAGAGGCAAGTGGAGAATCAGCTCCAAGTTCAACTAAAGCAACTTCAGCAAAGGAGAGAAGAAGAAATGAAGAACCACCAGGTTTTCTGTTTATGTTAAAATTGTCAATGAGTAAAGCTATAGTCCCTAATCAAACTTCAATTTTGTTTCCAAGTTAATAGAAATAGAAAAGTAGTATTTAATTTTTTAATGGTTATCATAGAATCTTAAGGATAAAAATAGCCTTTGAGGGCATCTTGTTAAAACTCTCACTTCTAAAAAAATAAATAAATAAATAAAATAAAATAAAATAAAATAAAATAAAACTCTCACTTCTGTTTTTAGTTCAGAGAGAAAAGGATTATTTACTTAATATAGTTTGTTGGCATAATTGACGGTCTATCTAGGAAATAATTTGATTAGACTCATATCACATATTTAAAAATACAATTGTAGGCAGATTAAAAATCCTATATTATAAAAGGCCAGAGACCTTAACGGCATCACAGCCATAATGACCATTAGACCAGAACCACCACAGCCCCTCACTGTGCTGGCCCCGCCCCCCAGCAAGCGGTTAGTGGAGATCAGGCAGGCCGGCAGAGTGGTTAGGGGTGATTAGGTAGGCAGGCCAGCAGTTAGGGGCAATCAGGTAGGCAAATGGTCCCTTGCTGGGCTAGCTACACCCCCAAGCAAGCAGTTAGGGAGATCAGTCAGGCAAGCAGAGTGATTAGGGGTGACCAGGTAGGCAGACCAGCGGTTAGGGGTGATCAGGTAGGCAGGCAAGTGGTTAGGGGTGATCAGATAGGCAGGCAAGTGGTTAGGGGCGATCAGGTAGGCAGGCCAGTGGTTAGGGGTGATCAGGTAGGCAGGCAAGTGGTTAGGGGCAATCAGGTAGGCAAATGGCCCCCCAGCAAGCAGTTAGGGGCGATCAGGCAGGCAGGCAGGTGATCGGTTAGGAGCCAGCAGTCCTAGATTGTGAGAGGGATGTCTGAGGGGTCCCTGATTGGAGAGGGTGCAGGCCAAACTGAGGGACACCATTCCCACCCCCGTGCACAAAATTTGTGCAACGGGCCTCTAGTCTACATATAAAAAGTGAAAAAAATTTTCAAATTAGAAAAAAATTTAGGAGAATCTATCTATATATATGTGTATATATATAAAAGGCTAATATGGTAAGTGTCCGTCCAGGTAATGACGTCATATAGCAATGCCTGGCTTCCTCTCCCTAGCGATGACTAGCCTCCTTGCAGTTTCTTCAGCCCAGGAACACAACTTGTTTTATAGCCAGGTGGAAACTTTTCACACTGTAACCAAATGTCTGTGAAGTGTTTTCCCGTGCCTCATCTCATTTGATCCTCACAGTAGTCCTGGAGTAGGTACAAGGTGATGCTCCAAACAACTGAGTCACACCAGCCAAGGCTATTTGTATCTTCTTCAATTTCTAGGCAGATAGGAGACTCGGTGGAATCCTATTTTCTTTTCATTAGCCGGAAAACAGATTTAGAAAGCTTAGAAACTTGACCTGATTGAAAAGAAGTAAGAAATGGGTGGACCCTGAAAATGACTTCAGGTTTTCTCACTGCACAGAATATAGTCAAACACTGCTGCAGTTAAATATTTTACCCTTTGTTCTCCCTGCATGATCTACAATAATAATCTACTTCGTGTTGATATTTACTGCTGTGTTGCTGACAATTACCTGAAAGAGAAGTTAGGGTGCTTCACTGGGCTGGAAAAAGTTTAGCTAAATTAGAAAGCAGCTCTAATTAAGCAAGTTTGTTCTATATCTATAAAAGGATAAGTTGACTCACATGATACATATAAAGCTCTTGCTAGCGCCAATTGGACGCGTGTGTTTGTCATTGTCGATTGTGAATTTGGTTGACACTTCTATTATAGAGAAAGGTCATATAGTGATATTAAAATATTTCTTCTAATTAATTTCCTTTGAATGTGCACGAATTCGTGCACCGAGCCACTGTGTGTGTGTGTGTGTGTGTGTGTGTGTGTAAAAATATATATATATATATAAAATCTCAAGTTGCAAGAGATCATTTTAAGGCAGGCAGAAAACCCAGAAGCCACAAAAATTTTAATTACATGTAATTAAAAACTGGATACAGTGAAGGACACAAAAAGTAAAAAAGATCAATGTTAGGCTAAGAGAAAATATTTGTAGTACATCTGATGAAGGATTTAATATCCATGACATTCTGAGATTCAGGTAAATTCATGGTAAGAGTCACATAATCTACAGAAAACTAGGGAAGGTTATTGTATTAGTTCTCTATTGCTGCTGTAACAAATTACCATGAGTTTAGTTGGCTTAATTTATAGGTCAGAAGACCAACATAGGCACCATTAGGTGAAAATCAAGTTATTAGCAGCCTGCAACTGAGGTACCTTCCCTTGAGCAGGAATGAAACTGCGACCCTTTGGTGTGCAGGCCGACGCTCTAACCAGTGAGCACACTGGCCAGGGCAGGTTCTTCCTTTTTAAAGACCCATGTGATTAGATTGGGCCTACCCAGATAATCCAGGATTACCTTCCCATCTCAAGATTCTTCCACACGTCACATCTACAGAGTTTCTTTTCCCATGGAAGGTAACAAGTTCCAGGGATTAGGACAGTGATGGCGAACCTATGACATGCATGTTAGCACTGACACGCGTAGCCATTTCTGATGACACGCGGCCGCTAAGGCGGCCGCATGCCGAGGATGAAACATTTGCTGCTCCTGAGGATGAAACATTTGCGAAATAATGTTTTTTCCTCAAAGTGACACACTACCCGAGTTATGCTCAGTTTTTTGGCGAAGTTTGACGCACCAAGCTCAAAAGGTTGCCCACCACTGGATTAGGATGAGGAAAAGCAAATAGGTAATAAGTTTATGAAAAGAAGCTCAGCCTCACTGTTATTCATTTACTCAGCAACTATTTTTTGAGTTCCTGATCTAGGCTCTGAAGATTTAGTAGTGAACCAAACATAGTCTCTGCCTTCATCAAATAGTTATTATCGTTGGAGGAGACAGACAGTAAAAACAGTAAAGAATGGGAGTTAGGGCCCTGTGGGCGTAGCTCAGTGGTTGAGTGTCAACCTATGGACTGGGAGGTCACAGTTTGATTCCCGGTCACTGTACATGCCCGGGTTGCGGGCTGGATCCCCAACGTGGGGTGTGCAGGAGGCAGCTGGTCAATGATTTTCTCTTGTCATTGATGTTTCTCTCTTTCTCCCTTCCTCTCTGAAATCAATAAAAACATATTAGAAAAAAAAAGAAAGAATGAGAGTTAGGAAAACGCTCATTATAATTAGTTACCATTCCTCCTCCCCCAAGGGATTGGCAAAAATGAAATAAGTTGTCAGGTGTGAGGAAAAATGAACTCTTTTTCAGACATTAGTAGGAGTATGAATTGTTATGACCTTTTGGGAGATGTTATTAGGAATTATTGGTTAAAATTTAAAATGTACATATACTGTGACCTAGCAATCTCAGTATTATGAGAAATAGAAGTTTTTGTTTGAAAGTGTACACATCTAGAGTGTTTATCAGACTCTTATAGTTACAAAAAAGTTGGATTCAACCTGTTGGGCTCTTGACAGAGAATGGTCAGACAAATTGCATATATGCACATTATATCATTTGCAGCTATTTTGAGTTAGATCTATGTTTATTGACATTATCTTCATTTCAGGTGAAAAAGAAATCAGGATACAGAATAACATACATAAAATGACCTCATTTAAGAAAACACAAAAACAGTGAAATACATAAGTATACATGTGTTTGTGTGCGAATGGAGAAAAATGTGGAAGCATAAAACAATGCGTTGATTACATTGTGGATGGAATTGGTGTGAATTAGGGAGTGACTTAACTTTATCACTTTTTTTGTGTGGTTTTCCATCTTAAATTTTTTTTTTTGTCTAAAGTTTTCCCCAGTTGACACCCCCCCCCCCCCCCCAGCTATTCCCATCCTGGGTAAGCCCCCACTGCCCCAGTGTCTGTGTTTATTGGTTATGCTAATATGCATGCATACAAATTCTTTGGTTGCTCTCTAACCCCCCCCCCCCCCACCTTCCTTGCCATTTGTCTCTGGCTCTATTTTTGTTTATCAAATTATGTTGATCATTATATCCCACATATGAGATCATGTGGTATTTATCTTTCAACTTTATCACTTTTATAACTTAACTTCATGCTAATATATATATATATATTCATATATATATATATATATATATATATATATATATATTTGTTAAATAGTGAGAAAAGAAAAAAATAACCTCACACGTAATAAAGTAGGACCATAACAAAATAAAACAAGACCATATTTGTTGAAAATAACAAATTCCCACCCTGTGCAAGAATACCTTTCTCAGTATTCTTGACTGGTTCATTTAGCCTTTATTTGAACACCAGCAATGGAGAGCTTATTGCTGTACAAGGCAGTAAATTCCAGTTTTTGAACAGTTAGAAATTCTTTCTCCTCTTGAATTGAAATCTGCTTTATTGTAACTGTCTTCCTTACATCTAAATACTGGCTTTAGGAGCCACTCATCAACCAGCTTTCTTCAATTTGTTGATTTTTTTACTTTTTTAATTTTTTTTAATTTTTTACAGAGAGGAAGGGAGAGGGATAGAGAGTTAGAAACATCGATGAGAGAGAAACATCCATCAGCTGCCTCCTGCACACCCCCTACTGGGGATGTGCCGGCAACCAAGGTACATGCCCTTGACTAGAATCGAACCTGGGAACCTTCAGTCCGCAGGCCGACGCTCTATCCACTGAGCCAAACCAGTTAGGGCTTCAATTCAATTTTAGTTTACTAAATTCAATATGTTAAATTGTGATAGTTGAAAATAACTTTCAGACCAAAAGAACTAATTTATTTCTTTCTTTATTTGTATGTGACTGTAATTATGTGGGACTCAGGAGATATTAAAAGCTATCCAGGATGTAACAATAAAGCGAGAAGAAACAAAGAAGAAGATAGAGAAAGAAAAGAAAGAGTTTTTGCAGAAGGAGCAGGATCTGAAAGCTGAAATTGAGAAACTTTGTGAGAAGGGCAGAAGGTAAATGATGTTATCTTCTATACTAATAAAAAAGTAATATGCTAATTAGACCGGGAGACCTTCCGGACGTCCTTCTGGACAAAGCCAGGGGCTTGGCCGACCTGCAAACCACCCCCAAATGGCCCTCAGCCCCTCACCCAGAATGGCCACGCCCCCCAGCGGGGACCCTCACCCCAATGGGGGCGTGGCCAGCCTGCAAACGGCCCTCAGCCCCTCACCCAGGCCGGCCATGCCCCCCAGTGGGGATTCCCACCTCGAAGGGTGTGTGGCCAGCCTGAAAATGGCCTTCAGCCCCTCACACAGTCTGGCCACGCCCCCCCAGTGGGGACCCCCACCCCAATGGGGGTGTGGCTGGCCTGCAAACCACCTAGGCCCCTCGCCCAGGCCGCCCCCCCCACAAAGGGACCCCCACCCTGATCTGGGACCCCCTTCAGGGCAGACCAGCTGGCCCCCACCCGTGCACCAGGCCTCTACTATACTAATAAAAGGGTAATATGCTAATTAGACCGGGAGACCTTCCGGACAAAGCCATGGTGGCGGGGCCAAGGCAGAGGTATATAGGGGCGATCAGGCCAGGAGGGGAGGGCATTTGGGGGTGATCAGGCCGGTGAGGGGGGCAGTTAGAGGCAAGCAGGCCGACAGTGGGGGGTTTGGGGACAATCAGGCCGGTGTGGGGGCCAGTTGGGGGCGAGCAGGCTGGCGGGGGGGGGGGACAGTTGGGGGTGAGCAGGCCGGCGGGGGGGCAGTTGGGGGTGAGCAGACCAGCAGGGGGGGCAGTTGGGGGTGAGCAGGCTGGCGGGGGGACAGTTGGGGGCGAGCAGGCCAGTGGAGGGGGCAGTTGGGGGCGAGCAGGCTGGCAAGGGGGGCAGTTGGGGGCGAGAAGGCTGGCGGGGGGGGCAGTTGGGGACGAGCAGGCCGGCAGGCAGAGTGGTTAGGGGCGATCAGGCAGGCAGGCAGGTAAGTGGTTAGGAGCCAGCATCGTGGATTGCGAGAGGGATGTCCCCTGAGGGGTCCTAGATTGGAGAGGGTGCAGGCCCGGCTGAGGGACACCCCCTCCTCCCCTGTGCACGAGTTTCGTACACTGGGCCATTAGTTAAGAATAAAAACCCTATGTGTATGTGCATAAGGGGCCAGTCTTGTTTGTATTTCTAGTTTCTTTTCTTTCAGTCTAATTTTTATTTTAAAAACAAGTACACAAATAAAAATCCTCTAATGATTTTAGCTTTTCCAACACCCTATGTTAGAGTTAATAAAGGAACTTTCCCAAGTTTGATCAGTATTTTGATAAGCATCTACCATCTATTTTACTTGCTTTGTAACCTGATTTTTCAAAGGTTCAGTCTATGAGAATACTTTGATTGTATTTATGCTATTCAAAAGTAAATTTCTAATAGTTACACTCTAAGTTATTTGGAAAGAATTGTGTAGTGGATCTGTGTCCTCTTCTGGGTACTGTAGCAAGAGTAAGATGGGCATAGGTGTTGATCACATTTTCAGTCTTTCAGGTTTCTTAGTCTGAGCTGTTTGGAAATCAAAATAGCTGTAAAAACCATGATGACTTTATTTAAATTCTACTAAAATGTATTTTTGTTTATCAAGGAAATCTTGGTTTGCTAATGTGTGAAAGAGCTAAATGAAAAGTAGCAAGCTCATTTGCTGAATCATTTTCCAAGCATAAAAGATGATAATTGTGAAAGGTCAACATGAGAAAGAATGTTTATAGAAGAGGGCCTAAAGACCAATTAGTTGTTCTGTTGAGAATCTAGTGATAATGATTAGAAGATGGGTTCATGATGATCCATATGCCAATAATTATGAAAATGTATTAGAAGCAGAACACTGTACTAGGCTTTGTTGTCAATCCAAACAGCTACCACCACTGCCCAACAACATGGCCTGTGCCATCGTCTTCATAGTCTCTGTGTAGGCACCTGTAAGCAACTTAGCAGCAGATATCTTAAACAGCAGAAGGTGGGAAGGTGAGTCTGTAATTTTATACTAAGCTCCATGAAAGATTTCCTTCTGGTGTGTGCTCCATACACTCTACGCATCTCTCTTTACCATCCGATTGGATAGCTACAAATGGCGATTGGTAACTAACAATTTGCTGGTTGTAGTCTTAAGGATGCAATTGGGTTTTTTTTATGTTATGTCATGCTTTCTGTCATTCTGTTGAATTTGGGGTTCATTTTTTCAGAAGTAGGGGAAGAAGTCTTCTGTGTGTATCTTTGTTCTAGCATTGGTGTTTAGGTTTTGTTTAGCATTCTATTAAACATAGGAACTGTGGGCACAAAGATTTTGGTCATTGTATTAGTATGCTCCGGCTCCCATAACAGAGTAGACTGGTTGGCTTAAACAGCAGAAACTTATTTTCTCATAGTTCCCGAGGCTTGAAGTCCAATATCAAGATGCTGGCAGGATTGGATTCTGGTGAGACCTCTCTTCTTGGTTTGCAGACACAACTTCCTTCTTGTTGTGTCCTCACATGGCCTTTCCTCTGCACGCACACTCCTGGTGTCTTGCTTCTTCCTATAAAGACACCAGGCCTATTGGATTACAACCCCATCCTAATGACATCATTTAATTTAATTACCTCCTTAAACACCCTGTTTCCAAATGCAGTCACATTGGGGATTAGGCTTCAACATATGAACTTGTAGGGCGCACAATTAAGTCTATAACAGACATATTTGTTATTTGTAGCTCTTTCATGCATTTGGCTAACCTTTATTGAATATCTACTGTAAGTCAGACAGTATGGGTCTGGAGAATCAAAAGCCCTCAAGGAGCTTATCGGTTAATAGGGGAAATAGGTAAATAAATGGATAATTACAAAATAACATAATGTTAATAGCATAATAAAGAAGCATGTAACCGGACTGGGTAGGGGGAGTCAGAGAGGACTTTCCAGGGGAAATTATTCCAAAATTGAGTCTTAAAGATAAAGGGAAACAAGACCAGCAAGTGCAGTGTATCATCCTTGGTTTGATCCTGCGTTAAAGAAACTATAAAGGACATTTTGGAATAATTGGGAAAATTTGAATATAGGCTTCATGTTAGGTAATACTATCAATGCTAAATATTTTGAATGTGATTATGGTATTTGTGATTATGTAGAAAGTTGTACTTGCTAAAGTTTTAGGGTTTAGGTTTCATGATGTCCAACTTTCAGGTGATTCAGAGAGAGAGGTAAAATAAATGTGGCAAAAAAGTGTAATAACTGCTAAATCTAGAAAAAGGGCATATTTGTTCATTGTACTATCCTATTAGTTTTTCTGTTGGTTTGAAACTTTGAAAGAAACCTTTGCAGTGGTGGGAATTGGCCAGGCAAAGAATAGGAGAAAGACATTGCAGGCAGCGGGCCCCCAGGGAGGTAGCGACAGATGTGAGGTGGAGAGGAATGAGCTACCAAAGTAGTTAGAAGCGAGATCTTAAAAGACTCACTTGGTAGAGGGTTTGGGTTATAGTGAGAGATTTTGAAGGATTTTAAGGTGGGAAGGGTAACAAGGGATGAGATTTGCATTTTAGGTCTATGACTTTGACAGTTGGAAAGTAGATTGGAATAGTATAGGGGACCCTTTAGAAGACTGATCTGTCAGGACCGGGGTTAGAATAATGGTGGCCCAAACTCAAATGGTATCGGTGGGGAGGCAAGAAATAAACATGTTTGTAAGATATTGGGGGTAGCACCGGTAGGTAGACAGGGAAAAGTTAGAGTAACTCCCATATTTTTGGGTTGGAAAGTTGGGGTTCTTTTGGGAAAAGGGATTCTTTTTTAAGATGTCATCCATTGTACAAGTTTCAACTTAAATTCTCCCTCCTTTGTGAAATATTCCTCACATTCTTCCTGAATTAATTTCTTTCTCCTCAGAACACCTGTCCAGCTCTCTGCGCATTGTGTTCTTTTACAGCAGAGTTTAGAGCTATATACCTGATAATTATTTGACAAGTATTCGTTGAATCATTGGATAAGAAATTAAGAGAATTTCACATTGATATTATATAAGCTGAATTTACTTAATGGAATTCTGCTAAGTTCTTTGTACTATTTGGAGGTAGTCTCTATACATTTTAAGGTACTTAAATTTTTAAAGACGACAGTTTGAATTGACCAAAAAAAAAAAATCAAATCAAATCAAATATTCAGGTTAGTCATGTATTGGATGGTTTTTCCTATGTCATGGATGTTGTCTCTCTTTTGTGAGGGCATTAAGAGGGACCGAACTCTCTGCCTTTGATAGTGACGCATGGAGAATGGCAGCAAGGGGGGCTCTTCCAGAATAACAGATGGTGACCTTGCAGTTTAAAGGACATCATCAGTTGATTCATAGAAGTACTAGCTTAGAACAAGCAGCAGAAAAACTGCAATATCAAGCATGATTCTTCTTTTCTTTGAATGTTCTGAGCTTACCTGATGAACTTCTATGACAGAGTGATTGATAATTGTTGGAAGCATTACTTTGGATGTGATGTAAGAGTCTATGCGAAATTGAAATTGACAGGATGCATGAGGATTCATTTTGCACATTTCTTACCAAGTGCTAGTTTATTTTATTGGTATGCTTAGAAGTCCTAATAGCTTGTCTAGCAATCAATAAACCTAGTGTTTCTTATGTGCTATAGCAGTGAGTCAAGCTGTTCAGCATCCCATATTTTGATCCCATCCTTCAATCTTCCTAGCTTTCTGTGTCATAACCAGTAAATATACACTTTGAGCACATCAGGGCCTTTTTCTTGTTCGGTGACCTCAATCTATTGTATACTAGTCTTTTTTTGTTAATCCTCACCGAGGATATTTTTTCCCATTGATTTTTAGAGATGGTAGAAGGGAGAGGGAGAGGGAGAGAAGAAAAAAAAAAGAGGGAAAGAAAGAAACATGGATGTGAGAGAGACATATTGATTGGTTGCTTCCTGTATGTGCCCCAACCAGGGGCAGGGATCAAATCTGCAGCCCAGGTCCCAGGTGCCCTTGACCAAGAATCGAACTTCCCACTGAGCACACTGGCTATGGCTACACTAGTCTTTCAGATCCCTGGAAGCATTTTATTTTTGGCCAGCTAAGATACATGGTTCCTTACTTAATTACTCCCTTGCCTTGAGCATCAATTCTGTGGTTCCTTGTTCCTTTTCTTTCATTTTTCTGTAGCACTCCAGTCCTGGGTCAGCTTAGCCATCTGACCCGCTGAATGCTGCTGGAGAAAACCACACAATTGTGTATCTTGGGGCCAGAATAAATTAATGACTTCCAACTTTACCTGGATCCTTAGGATTTTCTCTTCCTATGAGGCCTGTTCCAAACTTACCACTCTTTCTAAACTTCCTGTCTCCACCATTTCTTGTGGGATCCCCTTTCCATGTCCCGCGTGGTTCAGGGTTCCGGTTCAGGGTTCGAGTTCTGGAGAAGGGCTGCATACAAATGAAAAGAGACTAGAAGAAATTTAATTTGGCGATATGGGGGGCCAGGCGGTAGTCCAACTCTAGTGGGAGAACTACTCCCTGCTCTGGCCCTGCTATCCCTTTTATTGAGGCTATGGGGAAAACACCTTAGGCAGGAAATAACAGAAATATACACATGATAAACAGAGGTGGAGGCTGCTTCAGCTAACAATGTCTCAACTAAAGGGTGAGTGGTAAGAGCAATTAATGTTGTCGTTGATCAGCCTTCCTGGCTTCCTGTCCACATCTCTCTATTAGTGAAACAGTAATTGGTTACCGGCATCTCCCCCGCTTTCTTTCCCTAAAAAATCTTGCATCTGCAGACTAGAAATAAACATATAAGAACAAAAAATGAGACAAGCAACAATGGCTATGCTGAGAGTCAAATGAAATCAGTCTGCAGTAAGTTTCTTTCTGGGCCAACAGTTTTTGAGTCCCAGTTTCAATGTCCAACAGTTTTTTGATTATATGTCAGCAATGGTATCTGAATGGTGGACAAATGGTGGCAATGCAGGTCCAACCTTCTCTGGTTTGGTCCTGGGCAACCTGCAGCTACGCACAGCTGCTGACTGCTAGCATGGCAAGGCGTCGTCAGCGTCTTCCATCTCTGGACTGTTTCTCCTCTTGTCTTCATGGTTGGAGCAGTCCTGTCAATTCCTCTCTTTTGCAGGAATCCACATGGTCTTGGAGTTGTTTTCTGAAAATATACAAACAATTCTCGACCAAGAGTTAATAAAGGAATCTTTTCTATAAGTTTGACTTGGGATCCTTTTTATTTTTTGCCCAAACGATTTTCCTTTGGCTTATTTTGATATCATGTGTGTTTTTCATAGGTGTCCTGCTGTTAGCATTACAAATGAAAATTAATTTTCAAAGAAAAAAAATTTCTAGATGTAATTTACTTTCAGGATATTTTTCCTTACATAATATTTTTCCACTATCCCCCCTTTTTTTTATTTAATTATTAGGAGGCTTTTGGAAAATTTTTATAATGCAGTCTTGATAACTTTAAATTTTTATTTTCTGCACAAAAATATGACTGCTTTTGGGTTCATTGCATGTTAAGCAATTTTATTTTTTTTATTTTTATTATTTTTTAATTTCTTTATTGATTAAGGTATCACATATTTGTCCTCGTCCCTCCATCCCCATCCCACACCCCTCCCCACACATGCCCCCACCCCCCTGTTGTCCCCAACCGCCGGTTAGGCTCATATGCCTGCACACAAGTCCTTTGGTTGATCTCCCCCTTTACCCCCATCCTTCCCTACCCTCACCCCGAGGCCCGACAGTCTGATCCATGCCTCCTTGTTTCTGGGTCTGTTCTTGTTCATCAGTCTATGTTGTTCATTATTTCCCCTAGATGAGTGAGATCATGTGCTGTTAGAAATACACTTATAAGCACCGAAAATGAGACAAGCAATAATGGTTATGGTGACAGGCAAATGAATCAGTGTGTAGTGAGTTTCTTTCTGGGCCAACAGTTCTTTTGAGACCCAAATTCAATGTCCAACAGTTCCTTATGTGTACATGTCAGCACTGACATTTCAGTTCTGGATGGTTGACAAATGGTGGTAATGCAGGTCCGACTCTGTCTGGTTTGGTCCTGGGCAATCTGTAGTGATGCACAGCTGCTAACTGCTAGTATGGGAAGGCCACATCAGCGTCTTCCGTCTCTGGACTGCTTCTCTTCTGTCTTCATGGCTGGAGTAGTCCTATCGATTCCTCTTTTGCTGGAATCCACATGGTCTCGCAGTTGTTTTCTGAAAATATACAAACATATTCTCGACCAAAAGTTAATAAAGGAATATTTTCTATAAATTTGACTGGGGATCCTTTTTCAATTTTTGCCCATATGATTTTCCTCTGGCTTGTTTTGTCACCTTGTGTGTTTTTCATGGGTGTCTTGCTTTTAGCCTTACAATTAATTTTCTAAAGTATTAATTTTCTAGATGTAATTTACTTACAGGATATTTTTCCTTACATGATATTCCTCTACTATCCCCTCCTTTTTTGATTTAAATGTTAGGAGGCTTTTGAAAATTTTATAATGTAGTCTTGATGGCTTTTAAATTTTAATTTTTTTCACTATAATATTACTGTTTTAGGTTCATTATGTGGTGCACAATTTTATCATGAGATGAAGTACCAATAAAAATTTTAGTTGACACTTTAGGAACACCTTTTTGTCCAGTACAATTAATTTTTCTAGAATATTCGCTTGTTTCAACTAGCCAATTTAAATTTGTGTGAAAACTTGACTACTATTTTACTGTCAAATTTATTACTCTAACAATAATCTTGTTTTACCCTGTAAATATTGGTGGAAGGGATTATTTGCCTTCTTGAGTGGGTCCTGAGCATTCCTGGTGGTAGGCTGGATTTAGATATCGTAAACCCACTTTCCCACACCATGGGTGCAAGGCAACTCAGACAATTCTTGTTGGAGTGAGAGGGCAGCTGCTGTCGGCCAAGTCTCTGTCTGTCACCTGGGTCCTGATCTGAGTTGGGCATGGGAAGCACAAAGCAGCCATGGGGGCAGGAGACCTCCCTCAGAAGGGGCGAGGGTTCAAGCCCCTGCAATGTTGGGGGGGTGAGGGTCTGTGCCACTCCTCTGTTGATCCCCAAGTTTTCTCCTGATGGCTTCTCTGCGACTGTGCCTGTCTTAGGTTGTTCCTTCCTTGAGGAATCTTACCCGTCTCTGGCTAACCAGCCATCCTCTGGGGCCAAGCAGGGTGACGTGAGGTTCAGTTTTGTCTCCTTGGTAGCCTATGCCCCCGTGGCCTCCATGCCCAGCACCTGCCTTGGGATCCCCTCGCCTGCTGGCGGGGCCCCAGCACTGATCACATATCTTTTGGAACCCGGGTTTCTTCTCCAGGGAGGGCTCAGTTCACCCCACTGGGTGAGAGACAGATCCATGGCACCAGTCATCACGAGACTTCAACCTTGACATGAACAGAGAGCTCATGCAACAGCTGTGAGCAATTGAATTGTGAGAAGAGGGTCTCTCTTGGCCTAAAGGGTAAGAGGGACCAATATAGAATGCTCAGGTGCCCTCCCAGGAGGCCCTCTACACAATGAAAAGGATTAAATCCTTACATGTCCTTTTTAAATTGCTGCCAGACATTAAAAGAATTAGTTTGTATGTTTGCTTGGGATAATTGTATATTATGCTGTAGTAATTCTAAAGTAGCAAGAGATGTGTTAAGTTTGTCTCCAAGCACCAAACAAATGACTTTTTTTTTTCTTATCCCCAAGGGTGCGAGGAACTATTATAAGTACTGGGGGTGATCCAAATCTGGGAATAAATTTTAGGATAATATCATGTAAGGATATTCTTTGTTCTAGTCCATGGGAATTCCCTTTCAAACTGGCTGTCCATATGTTAAGCAATTTTTACCATGAGATGAACTACCAAAAGAAATTTTAGTTAATACTTTAGAAACAGCTTTTTGTCCAGTATAATTAAATGTTTTTGAATATTCACTTATTTCAATTAGCCAATTTAAATTAATCTGAAAACTTGACTACTATTTTACTGTCAAATTTAATACTCTAACAACCATCTTAGTTTACCCTGTAAATATTAGTGGAAAGGATTATTTGTGTCCTTGAGAAAGCCCTGAGCATTGCTGGTGTTAGGCTGGATTTAGATATAGAGAAGCTGCTTTTGGCCAAGTTTCTGTTTGTTGCCTGGGTCCCGATCTGAGCTGGACAAGTCTCTGTCAGTCACCTGGGTCCCGATCTGAGCTGGGCATGGGAAGCACGAATCAGCCATGGGGGTAGGAGACCTCCCTCAGAAGGGGCGAGGGTTCAAGCCCCTGCAATGTTGGGGAGGTGAGGGTCTGTGCCACTCCTCTGTTGATCCCCAAGTTTTCTCCTGATGGCTTCTCTGCGACTGTGCCTGTCTTAGGTTGTTCCTTCCTTGAGGAATCTTACCCGACTCTGGCTAACCAGCCATCCTCCGGGGCCAAGCAGGGTGACGTGAGGTTCAGTTTTGTCTCCTTGGTAGCCTATGCCCCCGTGGCCTCCATGCCCAGTACCTGCCTTGGGATCCCCTTGCCTGCTGGCAGGGCCCTGGCATTGATCACATATCTTGGGGAACCCAGGTTTCTTCTCCAGGGAGGGCCCAGCTCACGCCATTGTGCGAGAGACAGATCCATGGTAGCAGCCACCATGAGGCTTCAACCTCAGCAGGAACAGAGAGCTCAGGCAACAGCTGTGGGCAATTGGATTGTGAGAAGAGGGTCCCTCTTGGCAAAAAGGTCAAGAGAGGCCAATATAGAATGCTCAAGTGCCTTCCCAAGGGGCCTTCCACACCGTGGAAGGGATTAAATCCTTTCATGTCCTTTTTATATTATTGCTGCCAAACATTCAAAGAACTAGTTTGTAAGTTTGTTTGGGGTAATTGTACAATATGCTGTTGTGAAATATCAAAAATTATAATGACATTATAGAATAATATCATGTAAGGATATTCTTTGCTCTAAGCCATGGCAATTCAATTTTAAACTGGCTGTCAATTTCTTTTTGTATAGACAAGGTCTTAGTTACATTTTCTGCACCTCTCTTAGGAGCAAGTAGTGATAGATGTATTTTTGCTTTTGCCTCCCCTCCTTTGGTGTCCATGCAAGCCAGAAGCCTCTCTTTAATTTTACACACAAAGGAGCAGTAGTTTGATTTTGTGTCATATGACCAAGGTGTTTGGTATTATTGGTGATTACATTAGGCGGGGGATCAGCCCACGTAAGGGTTCTTTAAGAGTTTGCCACCAAGGGGAAAAACTTTTAGGCTACAGAAACAGGTTTTTTTGGCCCCAGCCTCTTGACTCTTCAAAACGACCAAGATTTTTCTGCTGGGGAAGTCAAGAAGCAAAACTGTAGCCATTCAACTGCAAATTACCACATTCCTTAGCATACTGGGAGAGTGGGCTTCCATATGGGATCTCCACGTGTCTCCCTTCTTTCCCCACATCCTGCTTACTCTGGGGGAAGCATCAGCAACAGATCTGGCCGAATTTCTTTTCATGCTTAAAAGATAAACAGATCTCAAATTTTTTCTTTCTTTTTTGCTTTCCTAAGTAATAACTAACACCCAATTTGGCCAAGATTTGCACTTCTCTGAGAATTCTTGTATAATTTTTATATTTATTTATTTATTTTAATAAATCTTTATTGTTCAGATTATTATAATTGTTTCTCCTTTTTTCCCCCCATAGCTCCCCTCCACCCAGTTCCCACCCCCCCTCTGCCCTTACCTCCCCCCCGTTGTCCTTATCCATAGGCGTATGATTTTTGTCCAGTCTCTTCCCGTACCCCACACACAGACACCCCTTTCCCCCTGAAAATTATCAATCCACTCCCATTCTATGCCTCTGATTCTATTATGTTCACCAGTTTATTCTGTTCCTCAGATTTTTAATTCACTTGATTTTTAGGATCACTTGTTGATAGATATGTATTTGTTGTTCATAATTTTTATCTTTACTTTTTTCTTCTTTTTCCTCTTTTTAAAGAATACCTTTCAGCATTTCATATAATACTGGTTTGGTGGTGATGAACTCCTTTAGCTTTTTCTTATCTGTGAAGCTCTTTATCTGCCCTTCAATTCTGAATGATAACCTTGCTGGGTAGAGTAGTCTTGGTTGTAGGTTCTTGCTATTCATTACTTTGAATATTTCTTGCCATTCCCATCTGGCCTGCATAGTTTCTGTTGAGAAATCAGCTGACAGTCGTATGGGTGCTTGTAGGTAACTTAACTGTTTTTCTCTTGCTGCTTGTAAGATTCTCTCTTTGTCTTTTGCCCTTGGCATTTTAATTATGATGTGTCTTGGTATGGTCCTCTTTGGATTCCTCTTGTTTGGGGTTCTGTGCACTTCCTGAACTTGTAAGTCTATTTCTTTCACCAGGTGGGGGAAGTTTTCTGTCATTATTTCTTCAAATAGGTTTTCAGTATCTTGCTCTCTCTCTTCTTCTGGTACCCCAAAAATTCGGATATTGGTACGCTTAAAGCCATCCCAGTGGCTCCTTACGATATCCTCACACTTTTGGATTCTTCTTTCTTTCCGCCTCTCTGGTTGGGTGTTTTTTTCTTCCTCATATTCCAGATCTTTGGTTTGACTCTTCGGGTACGGTGATCTACAGTTGAGTTTCTGTATATTCTTTATTTCAGACAGTGTATGCATAATTTCTGACTGGTCCTTTTCCATTTTTTTGGTATTCTCATTAAGGTCCTTGAAGGTCTCTTCAAGTTTCTCAGCGGTTTTTAGAAGATTCTTGAGTAACCTTATAAATGTGGTTCTGAACACTGTGTCGTCCATTAGTTTGCTTTCCTCTATCTCTCCTACTCGTGACATACTTCGGTGTCTCCGCATTTTGGCTGCCTCCCTGTGTTGATGGAGTGGCTTTGTGTGGTCAGTGAGCTATAGGGGCCGGTAGCTCAGCTTCCCCAATCACTCTAGGTGGTCGCTCTTGGTACACCCCTTTGTGGGCTGAGTGGAAAATCTTGGTGTAGTTAAAAGCCTTGATTGCTGTTGGTACACTGGGAGGAATTGACCTCCAGGCCAATTGGCTGTGAGGACCTGCTGTGTCTATAACGGAAGAATTGCTGTGCTGGAGACACAGTGGGGCTTTGGTGCTCACTGAGTCTGCCTCTTGAATGTGTCCCTTATGAGAGTGGTTGAAATCTGGTGTTGTCCACACCGACCACTAGATACCCTAGTGTCTGGATCTCCAATGGGGTGCAGGTCTGAGGCCTCCCAGCAGGAGCTACAGCAAGAGCTACAGTTTTCTCCCCTTTGCTTGGGCAGTTTTGGAGCAGTCTGTCTGGAGCTGCAGTTAATTTGGTTGAGCTGCCACAGAACAGGCCATTTATATGTAAAGGCCGCTGTGTGGAGCCTGGGCGGGTTTGTAGAATGTGCGGGGCGGGGTCTCAGGGCGGGGTGGGGTCTCAGGGCATCACTAGGCTGGGGCGTGGCCAACGGCCAGGGCTGCCTTCAGCCGTCTCTGCCTTTCTGCGTTTCCAAGTCCCCGTGTTCCACGCTTCAGCTCAGCAAACCCTGATTGCTGGGCGTACCTCTGCAGAAAAGTCACTCTCACTCTCTGACTGATGGCTGAGAGTCCAGCTTCTCCCCGTAGGCGTCTGGGTCCCCCGCATGTCCCCAGAAACTGGAGTTCAGAGTGATCGGGAGTTTGTCTCCCTTCGGTTTGAAGAAAAGCCACATGCCCAGTTGCCCACCGCCAGCCCGCTTCGCGCACGCCTCCGTACCTCAGCTGTCCAGCGTTTGCGCTCCCTTCTCTTCTTAGTTGTAAATCTACCACTCAGGCAGCTTTCCCGTGGTTCTGGGTGGTAGACGTTTTGTTTTTTAGTTGTATTTTTGAAATTGTTGTGCGAGGCAGCAGTTTAGTTGTTTAACTTTGCCGCCATCTTGGTTCCTCCTCTCTCTGTGAGTTCTTTTATAATTAATGAAACCTTATGTAATCTCATTGCGGGAGAGCAGATAGCCTTGCCCTCTCCTGCCACCTTTGAATTTCTCTGCACCAGAGGCGGTTTCAGCAGTGGAGTTTCACTTCTTATTACAGATTTTAAATTCCAAATACAAACTAAGATTTTAATTTGAACACGAAACCACATTCTTTAAGCATGCAAACAAAAAGTCTATAATAAAGTTTATATTTATAACCTAATTCTTCCCCATTAGCCTGGCTGAAAAAGATGTTCCCACCCTACTTACAGTTCGTGACTCTGCAGCTGGCCGTGGGCTTTTGCGTGCGGTGAACTTCCCTCGCCTTTTTGCAGTGAATTTTTCACACCTTTTCTTGGTGTAATTTTTTTCCTTCCTTTGCTCTTAGGCGAAAAATATCTTCTCCTCCAGAAGTCCCTCGGTAGGCGCCAGATATGGGATCCCCTTTCCACGTCCCGCATGGTTCAGGGTTCCAGTTCAGGGTTTGAGTTCTGAAGAAGGGCTGCATACAAATGAAAGAGACTAGAAGAAATTTAATTTGGCGATATGGGGGGCCAGGCGGTAGTCCAACTCTAGTGGGAGAACTACTCCCTGCTCTGGCCCTGCCATCCCTTTTATTGAGGCTATGGGGAAACACCCATAGCCCTTAGGCAGGAAATAACAGAAATATACACAAGATAAACAGAGGTGGAGGCTGCTTCAGCTAACAATGTCTCAACTAAAGAGTGAGTGGTTAGAGCAATTAATGTTGTTGATCAGCCTTCCTGGCTTCCTGTCCACATCTCTCTATTAGTGAAACAGTAATTGGTTTCCGGCAATTTCTCTCTTTCATCTTAGCAGATATCTTGTTGTTTTTGTTTGTTTGCTTGTTTGTTTTCACTGAAAAAGGTAGTTTCCTCACTACTTTTTTCCTGTCTTTGTGTCTGAGTGTAAACTTTCTACCTGTATGAATTTTTTTTTTTTAATCCTCACCTGAGGATATTTTCCCATTGATTTATTTTTTTTAGAGAGTAGAAGAGAGAGGGAAAGACAGAGACATATTGATGTGAGAGAAACACATCGATGGGTTGCCTGTCCCAGCCAGGGCCTGGGCCAGAGAGGAGCCTGCAACTGAGGTATGTGCCCTTGACCGGAATCAAACCTGGGAGCCTTTGGTCTGCTGGCCGATGCAGGGGAGGGCAGTTGGGGGAGACCAGGCCTGCAGGGGAGGGCAGTTGGGATGACCAGGCCTGCAGGGGAGGGCAGTTGGGGTGACCAGGCCTGCAGGGGAGGACAGTTAGAGGTGACCATGCTGGCACGGGAGGGCAGTTAGGGGTGACCAGCCCAACAGGGGCGGGCAGTTGGGGCCGACCAGGCCTGCAGGGGAGGGCAGTTAGGGGTAACCAGGCCAGCAGGGGAGGGCAGTTAGGGGCAATCGGTCCGGCAGGGGAGCAGTTAGGCGTCAATCAGGCTGGCAGGGGTGTGGTTAGGGGGTGATCAGGCTGGCAGGCAGAAGCGGTTAGGGGCAATCTGGCAGTCATGCAGGCAAGTGGTTGGGAACCAGCAGTCCTAGATTGTGAAAGGGATGTCCCAGATTGGGTTGAGGGACACCCCCCATGCACAAATTTTGTGCACCGAGCCTCTAGTGTTAAAAATGTTATCATTAAGTTTGATGGTAGCTATAGGATTTTTTAGATGCCCTTTATCAAATTGAGGAAGTTCTCTTTTATTTTTAATTTTCTGACAGTTCTTAACATGAATTGGTGCTTAATTTTGTAAAATGGTTTTTCTGCATCTATTAAAATTATCAAATGATTTTCTCTTTGATTCTGTTAATATGATGAATTGCATTAATTTATTTTCAAATGTTAAACTAATCCTTCATTTTTGGGATAAACCTAACTTGAACAAGATACATTGTTTTTTATATATATTTCTGGATGTGTTTTGAAAATATTTTTTGAGGATTTTTATATCTATGTTTATGGGGGCACATTCTGTATTTTACTGACTTCTAAAAATTTATATCACTTGCTGAAGGGTGTGATATTAATATCCCTATGACTACAGGTTTTTCTCTCTTTTTAAAAAACAACAGTTAAATTCTTGGATTCATTTAATGATTGTAGAAAATTTGTATAAACAGATTATCTGAATATCTCTTCTGTATATATTGAACACACACACACACACAGTGTTGTGTTAGTTTGTATTTACAGTAGAGTTAAGTAAAGGAGAAAATCTTAGACTATGACATGAATCTTTTAGTTATTTTTACCAGGTTTCGTTTCTTTTTGTTTGTTTGTTTTTGTGGTGTTTTTTTTAAATCCTCCCCTGAGGATATTTTTCCATTGACTTTTAGAGAGAGTGGAAGGGATGGGGAGGGACTGAGAGAGAAACATTAATGTGAGAGAGACACATGGATTGGTTGCCTCCAGCACGTACCCCGACCTGGGCTGGAGATGGAGCCTGCAGCCAAGGCATGTGCCCTTGACTGGAATGGAACCTGGAACCCTTTAGTCAGCAGGCTGACACTCTATCCACTGAGCCCAACCGGCCAGGACCCAGGTTTCATATTTAAATCTGTTTAACTTGCATTAATAAAATCAATGAATATCAGAGTTTGATAGGCTTTAATGCATTGTTTAAAGTTTTTGTTGTTTTGCTTTTTTTATTGAGTTTATTGGGGTGACATTATTTAATAAAAGTATATAGGTTTCAGGTGTACAATTCAAAAATGGTATTGTGTGTTACCACTCCACGACAAGTCTCCTTCCACCACACTTTATCCCCCCTATACCCTCTTCTACACCCCTTTTCCTCTGTTTATCACCATACTGTTGTCTGTGTCTGATTTATTTATTTATTTATTATTATTATTATTTTTTTTTGCTTCCTTCACCTTTTAAAAAATATATATTTTTATTGATTTCAGAGAGGAAGGAAGAGGGAGAGGGAGATAGAAACATCCATGATGAGAGAGAATCATGGTGGATCGGCTGCAAGTCCCCCACTGGGGATCGAGCCCACAACCCGGGAATGTACCTTTGACCAGAATCGAACCTGGGACCTTTCATTTCACAGGCCAACACTCTATCCACTGAGCCAAACTGGCTCGGGCTCCTTCACGTTTTTCACCTAGCCCCATAACCTTCCCTTCTGAGAGCTGTCAGTCTGTTCTCTATCTCTGTTTCTATTTAATTTATTTATTTTCTTCATTACATTCTGCATGTAAGTGAAATCATATGCTATTTGTCTTTTTCTGGCTTATTTCACTAAGCATAATGCTCTCCAGGTCTATCCATGCTCTCCAAAAGGATAAGATTTCATTTTTTTTATGACCAAATAATATTCCATTGTGTAAATGTACCACAGCTTTTTAAAAAATATACATTTTTTATTGATTTCAGAAAGGAAGGGGGAGAGAGAGAAACATCAGTGATGAGAGAGACTCATTGATCACCTGCCTCCTGCATGCCCAACACTGGGGATTGAGCCCGCAACCTGGGCATTTGCCCTGACCGGGAATTGAATCGTGACCTCCTGGTTCATAGGTCAATGTTCAACTACTGAGCCACGTGGCCTGGCAGTTTTTTTGGGTTTTTTTTGTTTTGTTTTGTTTTAATTGGTCTTAGAGAGAGGGAGGGGGGAGAAGAGACAGAGAGAAACATCGTTGGGTTGCCTCTCTCATGTTCCTGAACTGGGGATCAAACCTGCAACCTGGACCTGGGTATGTGGCCTGACCGGGAATCAAACCCACTGCCTTTTGGTGTATGGGATAATGCTCCAACCAACACCAGCCAGGGCTGTACCACAGACTTTATCCACTCATCCATTGATGGACACCTGGGATGTCAATTTTGGCTATTGTAAATAACACTGCAATGAACATAACGGGGTGCATATATTCTTTCGAATTAGTGTTTCAGGTTTCTTCAGATATATTCCCAGAAGTGGAATCACTGTGTCCTAGGGCTGTTCCATTTTTAATTTTTTGAGAACTCCATACTGCTTTCCATGTACCAGTCTGCAATCCTACCAACAGTGCACGAGGGTTTTCTTTTTTCACATCCTCTCCAGCGCTTGTTTGTTGATCTTTTTTTTTTTAATTTCTTTATTGATTAAGGTGTCACATATTTGTCCTCATCCCCCCATTCCCATCCCCAACCCCTCCCCACGGATGCCCCCACCCCCCTGTTGTTCTTAACCATTGGTTAGGCTCGTATGCATGCACACAAGTCCCTTGGTTGATCTCTCCCCCCTACCCCCCCTCCCCTACCCTCCCTCTGAGGCCCGACAGTCCGATCGATGCCTCCTTGTTTCTGGGTCTGTTCTTGTTCATCAGTCTATGTTCATCATTTCCCCTAGATGAGTGAGATCATGTGTCACTAGAAAAATACTTATAAGAACCGAATGTGAGACGAGCAATAATAGTTATGCTGAGAGGCAAATGAATCAGTCTGTAGTAAGTTTCTTTCTGGACCACCAGTTCTTTTGAGACCCAATTTCAATGTCCACCAGTTCCTTATGTGTACATGTCGGCACTGACTTTTCAGCTGTGGATGGTGGACAAATGGTGGTAATGCAGGTCCGACTCCCTCTGGTTAGGTCTCGCCCGGACGCAGGGGCGCGACTTCACCCAGACTCGGGCGCGCGGCCTCACCCGGACCTGGGACCCAGCATCACCCAGGCCCTGGGGCGCGTGGCCTCACCCGGACCCAGGTGTGTGCGGCCTCACCTGGTCCCGGGATCCAGCCTCACCCGGACCCAGGGGCGCGTGGCCTCACCTGGACCCAGGGGCGCGTGGCCTCTCCTGGACCCAGGGGCGCGGCCTCACCCGGACCCGGGACCCAGCCTCACCCGGATCCAGGGGCGCACGGCCTCACCCGGACCCAGGATCCAGCTTCACCCGGACCCAGGACCCAGCCTCACCCGGATCCAGGGGCGCATGGCCTCACCCGGACCCGGGACCCAGCCTCACCCGGATCCAGGGGCGCACGGCCTCACCCGGACCCGGGATCTAGCTTCACCTGGACCCAGGGGCGCGTGGCCTCTCCCGGACCCGGGACCCAGCCTCACCCGGATCCAGGGGCGCACGGCCTCACCCGGATCCAGGGGCACACGGCCTCAGCCGGACCTGGGACCCAGCCTCACCTGGATCCAGGGGCGCACGTCCTCACCCGGACCCGGGATCCAGCTTCACCCGGACCCAGGGGTGCGTGGCCTCACCCGGACCCAGGGGCGCGTGGCCTCTCCCAGACCCAGGGGCGCGGCCTCACCCAGACCCGGGACCCAGCCTCACCTGGATCCAGGGGCGCACAGTCTCACCCGGACCCGGGACCCGGCCTCACCTGGACCCAGGGGTGCACGGCCTCACCCGGACCCGGGACCCGGCCTCACCCGGATCCAGGGGCACACGGCCTCACCTGGACCCAGGGGTGCGCGGCCTCGCCCGGACCCAGGTCCCAGCCTTACCCGGATCCAGGTGCACACGGCCTCACCCGGACCCGGGATCCAGCTACACCCGGACCCAGGGTCACATCGCCTCACCCGGACCCAGGGCCGCGGCCTCACCCGGACCCGGGACCCAGCCTCACCCGGACCCGGGATCCAGCCACACCCTGACCCAGGGGTGCGTGGCCTCACCCGGACCCAGGAGCGCGTGGCCTCGCCTGGACCCAGGGGCGCGGCCTCACCCAGACCCGGGACCCAGCGGGGCCTCATCCTCCCGATCCCAATTCCTGTTGGTCAGTTCCCTCTCAGCAATTCCCTTGGCCATTTTCTCAAAGCTCCGGGGCGGCTGCCGCAGAACTCGCTGGGTGGTGGGCTCAGCGAAGCTCCAGTGTGCCCAGTGCGCGGCGGCTGGCTGGTCTGAGGTCACCGCGGCGGCACTCGGGTCTGCAGTGGCGACCAGCCGCCGGGCGAGTGCACCTGGATCCGGGACCCAACGGGGCCTCGTCTTCCCGATCCCAACTCCCATCAATCAACTCCTTCACAGCAATTCCTCCGGCCATCGTTCTGGATGGTGTCTGCTCTGCCTTCCAGTTGCAGTTTCAAAATTGTTGTGGTAGGCAACAATCAAGCGTCTGCCCTGTGCTGCCATCTTGGTCCCCCAGAAGACTCTCAAGCAACCTTACAAATGTGGTTCTGAACACTGTGTCGTCCATCAGTTTACCTTTCTTCATCCCTTCTACTCGTGACCTGCTTTGGTGTCTTCACCTTTTGGCTGCCTCCCTATCGCTCAGCTTCCCCAATCTCCCTAGGTGGTCGCTCTTGATACCTCCCTTTGTGGGCTGAGTGCAAAGTCTTGGTGTTATTAAGCCTTGATTGCTGTTGGTACACTGGGAGGACTTGACCTCCAGTCCAATTGGCTGTGAGGATCAGCTGTGTCTATGCCGGGAGACAGCCTTATTCAACTAGACTTGCAAAATTGTAAAAGCCTCTGTGCTCAGCTTGGATGGGGCCGAGTTACAGGGTGGAGCCTACAGCCTTGGCTTCCCGTCAGCCCCGCCCTATGAGGTTCCTGTGTCTCAGTGTCCCTCTGTACTCCCTGCAAACACCTCTGAGAGAAAAGTGCCCTGGAGTTTCGCCCGCTGCCAAACAGTCTAGTCTCTCCCCCAATGAATCTGGATTCCCAGATTCTCGCCTGGAACTGGGTTTCATTGTAGTCGGAACTGGGGCTCAGCGCAGTCTGGCGCTTTTGTCTCCTTCCCACCAGGGCAATCCAGCGGCACAGTCAACAGACCATCCTCTGCGCACATTCCCGTGCGCGCCTCCGGTGCTCTGCCTTTTGCCGCTTCTCTGCATTTCCTCCTTACAGCCCAGATTCCCCAGTATGAGCCTGGCTTCCCAGGGTCTTTCTCGGAACTGGGGTTCAGTGCAGTCGGAACTGGGGTTCAGCACGGTCCGGAGCTTTTGTCTCCTTCCCGCTAGGGCAATTCAGCGGCACAGGCAACAGTTTGTCCTCTGCGCGCATTCATGTGCGCACCTCCGGAGCTCTGCCTTTCACCGCTCCTCTGTGCCTCCACCCCACAGCCCAGATTCCCCCAGCATGAGCCTGGCTTCCCAGGGTTTCGCTCGGAACTGGGGTTCAGTGCAGTCGGAGTTGGGGTTCAGTGCAATCTGGAGCTTTTATCTCCTTCCTGCTAGAGAACGCCGGCCAGGCCATCAGCCGCCCCTTCCTCTCCGGCTCCGTCCTCCCTGCAAGCGCGCGTGCTGGTGTCTCCGCCCGTGTCTCCATACCTCAGGCTTTTACGGCTCCTCTGATTTTCCTTGTGGTTTTCTCTTTCCTTCTAGTTGTGGGCATTTCAGTCAGCCAGCTTTCCTGTGGTTCTGGATGATGTCCGTTTTGACTTTTAGTTGTATTTTTGAAATTGTTGTGCCAGGCTGTAGGTTAGGTGTTTAACCTATGCCGCCATCTTGGTTTTTCCACCTTTTTTCTTTTTTATTGTTATTAAATTTATTGGGGTGACATTGGTCAACATGAATATCGGTTTCAGGTGTCGGTTTCTGGGTTACAAGATCTGTATATTGCACCATGTGCCCACCACCCAAAGACAAATCTTCTCCTCTAACCATATATTGGGACCCCCTTCTATCTCCCCACCCCCTTACCTCTGGCAATCACCACACTGCTGTTTGTGTTCAGGAGTTTCAGTTTTATATCCCACCAAGATGAAATCCTATGGTTCTTAGCTTTTTCCAACTGACTTGTTTCACTCAAGGCCCATCATGTTGTTGCAAATGGTGCTATTTCATCCTTATGGCTGAGTCGTATTCCATTGTGTATATGGACCACATCTTTATCCAGTCCTCTATTGTAAGATACTTTGGTTATTTCCATGTCTTGGTTGCTGATCTATAGTAATAAAAATGTAATATGCTAATTAGACTGGACGTCCTTCTGGATAAAGCTGCGGCGGCGGGAGCCGAGCCCCTTGCACGAATTTCATGCATTGAGCCTTTAGTTAATTAATGATAGCCATTCTGAAAAGTGTGATGTGATATCTCATTGTGTTTGTTGTTGTTCCTCTTCTGAGGATGTTTTTTCCATTTATTTTTATTTATTTTAAAAATATACAGAATATTTGTATTGATTTCAGAGAGGGAGGGAGAGAGATAGAAACATCAATGATGAGGCAGCGCACTCGGAGGTCCCGGATCTGTCTCTTGCTTCAACAGTGTTTGGACGGAACAGACCCAGGGACGCCTGTTCTTCCAGCCTCTGGCCTCTCTCCTGCGTCTCATCCAGCCACCACCTTCAGCACCACCTCTGGGACCAGCCAACACACTGGTTTTTTTTTCTACCTTAACTCCTCATTGCTGAACAGCCATGAGCTCCCAAATTCGTCAGAATTATTCCACCGAGGTGGAGGCTGCGGTCAATCGCCTGGCCAACCTGCACCTGCAGGCCTCCTACACCTGCCTCTCTCTGGGCTACTATTTCGACCGCGATGATGTGGCTCTGGAGGGTGTGGGCCACTTCCGCGAGTTGGCGGGGAAGAAGCACGAGGGCGCGGAGCATTTCTTAAAGTTGCAAAACAAGCGGGGCGGCCGCATTCTCTTCCAGGACGTGCAGAAACCTTCCCAGGATGACTGGGCCAAAACTCAGGACGCCATGGAAGCCGCCCTGGCCTTGGAGAAGAGCCTGAACCAGGCCCTTTTGGACCTGCATGCCCTGGCTTCTACCCGTGCAGACCCTCACGTCTGCGACTTCCTGGAGAACCACTTCCTGGATGAGTTGGTGAAAGTGATCAAGAAGATGGGCGACCACCTGACGAACATCCACAGGCTGGCCAGCCCCCAGCCTGGGCTGGGCTAGTATCTCTTTGAAAGGCTCACCCTCAAGCACGACTAGGAGCCTTTGGAGCCCAGAGGCCCCCGCCACTGCATCCCCCTGGTGTCTCTGGCTTTTACCTGAGCCTCTCCCCGAAACTACTAGCCATTCTTTTAACCACCCTGGAGCCCTCTCCCCAGCATTGGACCAAATGAAACAATAAAGCTTTTTGCAGCAAAAAAAGAGAAACATCAATGATGAGAGAGAATCATTGATCGGCTGCCTCCTGCACACTCCCCACTGAGGATGGAGAGCATAACCCTGGGAATGTGCCCTGATTAGGAATTGAACTTTGACCTCAACCACTGAACCATGCCAGCCAGGCAATTTATTTTTCCATTGATTTGTAGATAGTGGAAGGGAGGGATTGAGGGTGGGAAGGGGAGAAAGAAAAACACTGATGTGAGAGACACATTGATTGGTTGCCTGCCACATATGTCCTGATCAGGGCTGGGGATCGGACCTGCAACCCAGGTACCTGCCCTTGACTGGGAATCAAACCCACAACCCTTCTGTGCACGGGCCAACATTCTAACCATTAAACCACACTGGTCAGGGCTCTCACTATGGTTTTAATTTGCATATCTGATAATTAGTGACATTAGGTATCTTTGCATATGTCTATTAGTCATCTGTGTGTTCTCTTTGGAGAAGTGTTTTTTCCCATTTTTTAATTGGGTTGTTTGTTTTTTTGGCATTGAATTTTATAAGTTCTTTATTAATTTTGGATATTAACCCCCTATTCGATGTATCGTTGGTGAATATGTTCTCCCATTTAGAATGTTGTCTTTTTGTTTTGTTGATGATTTTCTTTGCTGTGCAAAATCTTTTTAGTTTGATGTAGTCTCATTTGTTTATTTGTCTTTTGTTTCCCTTGCTGGAGGAGATATATCAGAAAAAATATTGCTGAGAGAAATATCTGAGATTTTACTGCCTGTTTTCTTCTAGGATATTTATGGTTTTGAGTCTAACATTCCAGTGTTTAATCCATTTTTAGTTTATTCTTGTGTATGGTATAAGAGAGTGGTCTAGCTTCATATATATATATATATATATATATATATATATTTTTTTTTTTTTTTTGCATGTATATATCTAATTCTGTATGCCTAGGTTTCTCTATTTTTTCTTGTCATTATAGCAGTCCCTTTAGCATTTCTTGCGATGCTGGCTTGGTGGTGATGTACTCCATTAGCCTTTTTTTTTTTTTTTTTTTTGGTCCGGGAAGCTCTATTTGACCATCTATTTTGAACGATAGCCTTGCTGAATATAGTAATCTCGGTTTCAGATCCTTGCTCTCCATTCCCTTGAGTACTTCATGCCATTCTCTTCTGACCTGTAGTTTCTGATGAGAAATCAGGTGTCAGCCTTATGGGAACTCCTTTGTAGATAACAGTTTGGTTTTCTCTTGCTGCCTTTAAGATTCTCTCTTTGTCTTTAATTTTTAGTATTTTAATTGTGATGTGTCTGGGTGTGGGCCTGCTTGGGTTTCTCTTGCTTGGGCTCTCTGTGCCTCCTGAACTTATGTGACTTTTTCCTTTACCAGGTTAGGGAAGTTTTCTGCCATTATTTTTTCAAACACATTCTCTATCCCTTTTCTGCCTTTTCTGGCACACCTGCTATTTGAATATTGTTACGTTTCTTGTTGTCCCACAGCTTCCTTAAGCTGTCATTCTGTTTTTTAGTTGTTTTTGTTGTTATTGTTCTCTGATTGAGTGATTTCTTCAACCCTGTTTTCTAATTCACTGATTAGATCCTTAGCATCCCTTAATCTGCTGTGTATTCCTTCGAATGTGTTCTTTATTAGTGCTGTGTCATTTTTCATAGTTACTATATCTTTTCCTATGCTGTTGAGCATCTTTGCCATCGTTATTCTGAACTCTGTCTTTTAAATTTCTTATTGCCATTTCATTTATCTCTTTTTCTAGAGAATTCTCTTGTTCCTTCCTTTTGAGGTTGTTTTTTTTTTTTCTTTCCCCATTTTGGCTGCCTATTTGGGTTTGTGACTATGTATTAGGTAAATCTGCTATACTTCTCAATCTCTAGTGCAGGGGAGTGTCAAACGCTTTTTCTAACTAATTAGATCAGGCAAAGACCCCAAACCTTCAGAAACCCGCCTCTGCCTATTGCAGTGATGGGCAACCTTTTGAGCTTGGTGTGTCAGACTTTGCCAAAAAACTGAGCATAACTCGGGTAGTGTGTCACTTTGAGGAAAAAACATTATTTCGCAAATGTTTCATCCTCAGGAGCAGCAAATGTTTCATCCTCGGGCATGCGGCCGCCTCAGCGGCCGCGTGTCATCAGAAATGGCTACGCGTGTCAGTGCTGGCACGCGTGTCATAGGTTCCCCATCACTGATATAGGTACTACTCATTTTTCAGATGAAACTGAGGCCTAAGAAAGATTAACTTATCTAGGTTTATACCACCAATAAATAGAAGGGTTAAAACCTTGATGTTATATTCTCTTTTTTTGTTGTTGTTAATCTTCACCCGAGGATCTTTTCCCATTGATTTTTAGAAAGCGTGGAAGGGAGGGGCGAGAGAGAGAGAGAAATAGCAATGTGAGAGAGACATGTCAATTGGTTGCCTCCCACACAAGCCCCAAACAGGCCTGGGGATCATGACTGCACCAAGGTACGTGCTCTTGACCGGAATGGAACCTGGGACTTTTCAGTCAAAGGGCCGATGCTCTATCCACTGAGCCAAACGGGCTAGGGCATTATATTCTTTATGTCTATATTTCTAAACTTTTTATAATTTGTATTATTTACCTGATCAAAAACAAAATTAATTTTTAAATTATGATGCAAACATTGGGGCCTACAACAAGTCAGGCTGGTACAATCTGGTAGGATTTATTCATTTGAACCATTGATTCCCTGAACTAGCTATGTAAAATAACAGAAACATGGGACTTGAAAGAAATTCAACCAAGTGTTTAAAAAGTTACAGTAGCCCTGGCCGTTGATTGGCGCGTCATCCCATGCACCAGAAGGACAGGGGTTCAATTCCTAGTCAGAGCACATATCTAGGTTGTAAGTTCCATCTCCAGTCAGGCGTATGCATCTCCCTCACATCGATGTTTCTTTCTCTCTCTCACTCTCTCTCTCCCTCTCCCCCACCCCCTCCTACCCCCTTCCTCCCTCTCTAAAATCAATAAAAATTAAGTAAAAATAAAAAGTTCCAATAGACTCAGTGTACTGTTTCTATTCTACCAAGGATTTCTTTTTACTGTCTACTGTAAGGAACTGATTTTTTTTTCTAGCAGGGGTTGCAGGTAGTATTTAGTGAAATGAAATCTGATATATGTTACAGGTTAGTTAACATATAAGGCTGAGCATTTTTATTTTATTTTATTTTTGCCGAAGCAAGGCCGCCAAAAATTTTGGTTGCCTCCCCCCCAAAAAAATGGGAGAGAGAGAGAAGGCTGAGCATTTTTATGATTTTTTAAAGTTGTTTGCTAACAGTTGTTGTGGTTGTGGTTGCTAGTAGTCCCTTTTGTCTTGTTGGGTCCATTGAGGTAGATGTGGCCAAATGCCCAAAGGAAAGGCTTTGTGTGTGTGTGAATATGTGGAATGTCTCCATGGGCATGGTAGGAGGATTTTTCTAATGTAAGTGTATATCTGTCATTGACAAATGTATTTAATGAAGTTAGAGATATTCAGTGAGCATCTATAATCTTCAAGGATAACATTGATCAAAGAAGGCAACTAATGTTTACCTACAATTATCTTTGTTCAAGAGTGACTGGTAGGCTAAAGAGATCATGGATTGACCTCACATCGTATTTCACATATTCTTATGCTAAGAGAATTTTGACTTCTCATATATTTTTTAACTTGAGGAATTTGTGTTATAGCAGGAAAACACATCTACTGTAAACCTTTGTCTAAATAACTATTAGAGAATTTTTCCTCTGGCAGGAAGTTAGTTTGAGGGGCACAACACATGGAGATGAATGAAGAAAATGCCCACCTAGTCATTTCTGTCACATTAAATAGACCTTGTTAGTAGAGGGGCAGACTCCTGTTAGTGAATATGTGTGTGCCGCGCACACGCAGAGCACAGGATGTGTGGAGCATTGGGTCAAGCGAAAGAAGAGTGCAGCAATTTAGGTAAATACGTAAGGCTACTACGAACACAGAAAAGGAGTGAATAAAACTGTTTCTCTCACTGAAGAAAACTGGGAACATTTTAAAGATGTAGCTCTTTTCTTTTAAAATAATTTAAACTTTTCAATATTATTCTGTCAACTGATCTGGATAATCCTGTTCCTTTCAGCCATAAAGCTTATTACAGTCAAGTGTAATATAAGGAATTTCTTTTGCTGACTCTGTCCCTTTGTTGGCATCTATAGTTAGTTCTGAGCAGGGTGCTTCTGTCCCCCATCCTGGGAAATGCCTCAGTACCAGACAGGCAGCTGCCACCCTAATCCAGTGTGGATATTACACTCTAGAGGTGGGAGTGTCAGAGGGAGGAAACCGATGGGAATGTGAAGGCCTGAAGACTGAAGAGAAGGTTTCTTCCTTTTGAAGAATGTTCACTACAGCTAAGAGACTAGTAACATCAGTAACCCAGTAACTGTGCTTAGTAGTAACTTAGAGCTTAGTATTAAATGGATGCCTGTTTTTTGTCCTGCATTCTTCAGAGAAGTTGGAAATAAGACGGATGCCAAAATGATTTTGAGCCCTCCTTGATCATAGAAGGACATTTTACCTGCAGTGGGTTTTAGTTCCAAGGACACTCTTTTTCCTGGTCTGGGTAACCTTATTTTAGCAAGTGGAGATATGAACATTGTAAGTTTCAGATTTTTCTTGCCTTTATGCAATTACAGACTACTTTAAACATTATTTGTCTATATCTATAGTTATTACTTAGAGTAAAACTTCCTGTAACATACTTGGCAGACTAATTTTGGGTTTTACTTTGCCTTGCTGTCTTTCTCCCCTTAGTCTTGTTCTTCATTTCTTATCTTCCAGAGAGGTGTGGGAAATGGAACTGGATAGACTCAAGAATCAGGATGGCGAAATAAATCAAAACATTATGGAAGAGACAGAACGGGCCTGGAAGGCAGAGGTGAGAAGAGTTGCTATATTGAAGGCTTTGATTTTGGGCTTCCAGATGGTATATCCTTTTGATATAGTATTAACCACTAAGCCATATAAGTATTACACCATATAGCCACTAAGTATTTATTTTGTTAACTAAGCTCTGTATATGTAAAATTAATCAAGTATGTGTGTGTGGTTTTCCTAGATCTTATCACTAGAGAGTCGGAAAGAATTGCTGGTGTTGAAGCTAGAAGAAGCCGAAAAAGAGGCAGAGCTGCACCTTACTTACCTCAAGTAGGTATCGTCCCATTCTAGAATGTTAATGGTCCTGCAGTGTTGTGGGTTTTGTTTTGTTTTCTTTAGGGTTGAAACCCTAGGCCAGCTAGTCTGGCATTTACTGTATCATCACAGGAATTTCAAGGTCATCTCTGTCTGTGCAGTAGTAATTGTTCCGTGATTTCTCTTCCTCTATTCTAACTTCTGCATTCTCTAATTCTTCCTCTCTGCAGTCTTACCGTTTTGTGTTTTCTATTGTATTATTTCCAGTTGTATAAACAGTATCTTTTATGCTATGGAAGCAAATCAAATATCCTTGGAGATTCGTTTCTTATGTAGTCATTTCTCTTCTTGCCATGGAATCTGGAGGACCCTGTGGCCTTTTCAGGCAGATAAGACCCCTGTCTCAGTGGTTGGTTCTCTTTCTCCAATACTTGGCTTAAAAGATGCTGGCGATAAAGTGAGGCACACGACCTAGATCCTTGGCCTTCTCTTACATCTGGTTCGACCTCTTCTCCCCAGGTCCATTGGCCATTCCTTTTAGGCTATCTCAGAGCGTTGAGGGTTAGGTTTTCTTTAATTCTGTAAATTCCTGTTGGTTTCTTGAAAGGTCAACTCCCCCAACACTAGACACAGTTCGTTCCAAACAGGAGTGGGAGACAAGACTGAATGGAGTTCGGATGATGAAAAAGAATGTTCGGGTAAGTGTAGTAATGGGGATCATTGAGTCTGAGTTAGGCTGTGCTTAAACACTCTGGTGGTGGGCAGGGAACTTCGGCTTTGCCACTGAGAGCTTATCTACCACTCCCTCTGTTTCCTTCAGACTGGATGGTGGGTGCTGTCTTTCTAGGGAGGCTCACTCAGCTCGGAGGTGAAGGATCATCCCTTCCTTTCCTCCTTTCTAGGACCAGTTTAATAGTCACATCCAGCTAGTGCGGAACGGGGCCAAGCTGAGCAGCCTCCCTCAGATCCCTACTCCCACTCTGCCTCCGCCCCCGTCCGAGGTAAGAAGGCAGGTTTTGGGTAGTCAGGCTTTCTGTGATGAAACCAGAGTCCTTCACTTGTTTTTTTGTGGGTTTTTTTAAAGAAGATACTGGTTTTAATATAATCTTATTACTGGTTATTGTTGGTTTTATTTGGTGTAAGAGTTGCTCATTGATTTCTCCCTTTCTCTTGCATCCTCCACCTCTTCCCCTCTGCAGACAGACTTCATGCTTCAGGTGTTTCAGCCCAATCCCTCTTTGGTTCCTCGGATGCCCTTCTCCATTGGGCAGGTCACAATGCCCATGGTTATGCCCAGTGCAGATCCCCGTTCCTTGTCTTTCCCAATCCTGAACCCTGCCCTTTCCCAGCCCAACCAGCCTTCCCCACCCCTTCCTGGCTCCCATGGGAGAAATAGCCCTGGCTTGGGTTCCCTTGTTGGCTCCCATGGTCCACACATGCCCCCTGCCGCCTCCATCCCGCCTCCCCCAGGCTTGGGCGGTGTTAAGGCTTCCACTGAAACTCCCCGGCCCCAACCAGTAGACAAACTAGAGAAGATCCTGGAAAAACTGCTGGCTCGGTTCCCACAATGCAATAAGTAAGTGTCTTTAAGGACTAATTCTAAAAAATTGTCAGAGGGGCTATAGGAGAGGTTTTATGGATATTCCCCACGAGTATACATAAAGTATTTCCCTCTTTTTTAGGGCCCAGATGACCAACATTCTTCAGCAAATCAAGACGGCACGTACCACCATGGCAGGCCTGACCATGGAGGAACTGATCCAGTTGGTAGCTGCACGACTGGCAGAACATGAGCGAGTGGCAGCAAGTACTCAGGTAAGACAAGGTACTAGGGGGAGAACGCAGACCTGCTGAGATGTTGAGGAAGAGGCAGTTTTCAGAAAAACTTGGGGAGGGAAGCATTGCTGCAGCCAGGAGTGCCTAGTCTGCTTTCTTCCTTTGCTGGACTGGGAGCTAAGTGATTTCCTTTAGTTACATGCCCTGTGACTCAGACTCTTTCCTTACTCTCCCAATGTTTCTGCCCACAGCCACTCGGTCGGATCCGGGCCTTGTTCCCTGCTCCATTGGCCCAAATCAACACCCCAATGTTCTTGCCTTCTGCACAAGTGTCATATCCTGGAAGGTCTTCACATGTAAGACTCGTTTTCTTTGAAAACTAGGATGGGAAGGTGGGGAGCGATGTCAGTAGGAGGGGCAGGTTTACAGAGGAGTGTAGGAGGAAACCATTATCTCATCAGCCGGGTTGTTGGCAGCCCCAACTGGGAAAATGTAAGTACTTTTGGCAAGAATCTGTATTTGAACTTTTACTTCTTCTGGTGTAAAATCTTTTTACTGAATGGAAACACCAGGTGGAGTCATGGGCATGAAAGGCAAGGAGACCCAGAGCTTTCTTATTGTCTTACCTTTGGCCATCCCTCCTCTGTTCTGCAGGCTCCAGCCACCTGTAAGCTGTGTCTCATGTGCCAGAAGCTGGTCCAGCCCAGCGAGCTGCATCCCATGGCATGTACCCACGTGTTGCATAAGGAGGTGGGCGATACACTCCTTCCCCATTTCCAACTCTTTATTTACTGACAACTGAGAATTTCTCTTGCACATTTTAGTGTTGATGCTCAGCATTAATATCTAAACATATTGCCCTGGCCAGTGCGCTAAGTGGTTAGAGCCTCAGCTCACGACTTCAACCCCCACTTCCCCTGGGGTCTGGGTGTGTAGAAATATCCTCAGGTGAGGATTAACAAAACCAAACCAAAATATCTAAACATAAGGTTTTTAGTAACTTGTGGCTTAAACATCAGCAGAATTCAGAATACTGCAGCTGGGATCTTCCAGCTTCTTTTTACCCTGTTTCCTTAGGACAGTGGTCGGCAAACTCATTAGTCAACAGAGCCAAATATCAACAGCACAACGATTGAAATTTCTTTTGAGAGCCAAATTTTTTAAACTTAAACTTCTTCTAACGCCACTTATTCAAAATAGACTCGCCCAGGCCGTGGTATTTTGTGGAAGAGCCACACTCAAGGGGCCAAAGAGCCGCATGTGGCTCGTGAGCCGCAGTTTGCCCACCACGGCCTTAGGAGACTTGATAAGCAGTTCATACCAGAGCACTGATAGGTCACTTTCTTGAGAAACTGACAATAAGGTATACGTATCTAACTGTTGTTTCAAATATAGCATTGTAAGGAGACTGCTTAGATGAGAGAAATGGAATAGAGAGCCTGGGTATGAAATTAGTAACTCCACTAACAGGATGGAAGTCTATTAGAGATTATCTTTCCACACTGATAATCATTCCCATCACTTCCTGTTACCAAGCAGAGTTAAGTCCCTTAGCAGCAGGGATGATTCCTTTTTTACTATATTTTGTCCATTGTGTTTTAACAGTAGGTAGAAACTGAATTTACATCTAAGTTCTTGGTAAGGGAAAATCCTGAATAAGATTTTAGGTGATGTGTATTAGCAGATGGAAACTCATCTAAGCCTGAATGGATCATTAGAAGGAGCAAGCCTGGATATTCAACAAAAAGCAGCTGCACATTGTTATGAGCAGGTTGTTCATGTTTCCTATGAAAGAACAGGTCCACCTCTGAAGATTCTTTTGGGGGTGACATAGTAAATATTCCTTAGACCCATTGAACTATAATAGCACTCCTTCCCTCCCTCCCTCCCTCCCTCCCTCCCTCCCTCCATCTTTCCAGATAAACCTGAGGTATGTCTTTCTTTATTTCCAGTGTATCAAATTCTGGGCCCAGACCAACACAAATGACACTTGTCCCTTTTGCCCAACTCTTAAATGATGGACCTGATTGGGGAGGAAGAAGAGAAGCTGATGTGAACAGGAAGCGCGGGTTCAAGATTTCTAAAACTCTATATTTATACAGTGACGTATACTCATGCCATGTACATTTTTATTATATAGGTAATGTGTGTATAGAAAGTCTGTATTCAAATGTTCGTAAATGAAAGTATGTATATTATGCAAATGGTCTGTCCCCCTCAGCTTGTAATTTCCTTTAGGGGGATGCAGATGGTAGCTAAGATGATATTTAGTTTGGCCTTGAAATTATGATATTCCTGCCTAAGGCTGTTTTCAAATACAATATAAAAACCAGTAGGAAGCTGCTGTGGCTCTAAGGCTATCCTGCTTTGACTTGGCTCAACCACTAGTCCATTTTCCTAAGGTTCGTGTGTGCAGATTTGAACCCTGGTGCTCACCCTCTGTCCGGCCAGATGCCTTGATTACTGAAAGCCTTTGGAAGCCTTGGTGTCCTAGCACCTCTCTCCAAATGGATGAAATGAGACTGATTGAGGAAAAAAAATGTAACCCTAAAGTTTGTCTTTTCATTGAGTATTTTACTGTGTTAATGCTTATGTTTTGTACATAGGCTTTAGGTTTACAGAATACTCTGTTCTACAGCAGCAAAATTCACAGTCCAAGAGTAACAACATAACCAGGTCCCAGTTCCCCACGCCCTCACAAACTTCTGTGCACCCTATTTCCTCAACAGTCGTCTCTTCAGAAACTAGCACAATCTGAAGGTCTTCTCTGGAAGCCACCCCTTGCCACCACCGACTCGGCCAGCCTTACAAAGGCCTCCCTCTTCCCTTCCTTCTGGTCTTCTTGTCTGGCTAACCCTCCCCCTGAAGGTTAAGGCAGTCGTTCACAGCCAAGTTGTTTGGTGACCTTGGATGAGCTCCAGGCAGGCACGGTTGAGGAGGGATGTCTGTGCAAAATTATTTTCAGAATGATCTTGGGATGCTGGGCTTTAATTTTTTTTTTTAATATATTTTATTGATTTTTACAGGGAGGAAGGGAGAGGGATAGAGAGCTAGAAACGTCGATGAGAGAGAAACATCGACCAGCTGCCTCCTGCACACCCCCTACTGGGGATGTGCCCGCAACCAAGGTACATGCCCTTGACCGGAATCGAACCTGGGACCTTCCAGTCCGCAGGCCGATGCTCTATCCACTGAGCCAAACCGGTTTCGGCGGGCTTTAATTTTTGAAGCAAGAAAGCTATGGGGGACACGTGTCCTGCCCTGGGGAAGATGGAGACCCCAGTGCTGGGAAGGGAGGTGGGTTTGAGGTTGAGAAGTCATGTGTTCTCTGGGTAGCCACCCGGAACCAGATCAGTGTTCCCCTTTGCCACTGAGCTTTTCTGGCTTGCACCCCGAAACACTGGGTCTCTGTTGGAGCTTTCATATCGTCTTATCTTTACTCTTACCAGAAGTGGCTTCAGCACTCTTCTCTTTGGAATTAAACAACTAAAAACTAAGTGTTAATTTTTTAAAAATAGCTCCAAGGGAAGGAGATTATTATATCACCAACAGCTGAATGTTTTTCACTCTGGGATCTGGAAATGCTCGCTCGCACTAGCAGTACACTAGGTGGCAAAGCCTTTTCCTTGCATATCCATCTAAATTCTCTCCTCCCCGTTTCTGCTACTCTTTTCCTTTGTTTCATCCTTGCCTGTCAGCTCATGGACATACTCTTTCTCTTCTCTGACTGCCCCGGTTTGTTAACTGGCATTAGTGTGAGGAGCTAGAGCTCCCAAGAGCTCCTTGGCATCTTGTAGATCACTGAGATGGCCTGCATACGCCCCTCTGCAGAGGTCAGATAACCTACTTTCCTTGGTTGATGGGACTTGCATGTCTCCGGTGCTGTAGCTGTCGGTAAGGGAAGGTGCCAATGGAAGACTAGCTCCTTTGTTCTTTCCCTTTGCGGGTGTGTGTGTGTGTGTGTCATTTTCATCTTGTTATCTTAATATCTCCCCTCAACTTCGTAGCAGCCCAAGGCCACCTGCAGTGTTTTTCAGGAGGTATAAAGAATATCCTGTTTCTTTTCCACAAATCTTTGAAGCCAAAGGAGGGAGTAAGGGGCTTAACTGCTTCCTGGTAGAAACCCTGGAAAGCCATCTATAGCTGGAGGACAGTGTGGGGAGAGGCGTGCATGGACCTGGGGCCGCATCGCTGCTCTCTGCTTAGTCAGGGTCAGTCAGAAAGCAGCCCCGAGTCTGGGCCAGCCTCGTTCTCCCTCTGTCCCTTGGCCTGCAATGCTAAAGCCACGCACACCAGCGGGAAAGGCCCTAGTGCAGTGAGGAGAGATGGGACAGTCATTTTTCTGGAGTAGATTCAAAAATAGAGATATAGAATACATATTTTTACAAGCAAGAAGCTGTTGTCAAAAAAATTTCTTTTTACACTTAGAGTTTGTAGTTCCAGGATAGAAAGGAAGTTACTCTTAAAAGAGAGCCCAAGTTTTCTCTGAAAGGAGAAGAGGACAGTGGGGCTTACTAATGAAGGGGCTAACTTTTATGCCCTGGAGAGAGCTGGGGAAAAGCCATTTTCCCCCAACATGGGTAGAAATCATAAAGCAGAAGGTGGCTTTTATTTCACGGTAACAATTCTGGAAGTTTATTTACACAGTAAGTTCCGAGCTGGAAGTGGACAGTCTCCAGTCTTCCTGTCAGTCTTTGTGGTTCTGGGTGTTCCCGTCAGCCAAGCAGCACCAGGTGCAGGGGAATGAAGAGTCCAGATAAAAACTACGACTCGGTGTTCTTGATTTATTGTGTATGGCTTGTGGCAGCTGGCTGAAGCCAGGATTCCAGAGGCCCTCCTTGGGGTTCCCTCTCCCTCCGGTAATTCACACTCAGCAGGCCCCTTACCTGGAAGCAGGGTGTAGACCACAGAGGAATGAGGTCCCGGGGGTATACCGGGAACATTTGCTCTTTCCACTAACACTGGTATCATAGTTGACTGTGTTAGAACGGATAGGAAATGAACTTTGTCCCCAGTACTTAGCGCAAGAACTAGCCTGGGTACCCAAGTACTATTAGGAGTGGGGAGTAGCGAGCAGGACAGGAGAAAAGGATGGGTTGCATTGAGGGGCTCTTGTGGAAAAGGAAGGCAGGAAGCCGAGGCCCCATCCTTTCTCCAGGCGGCCTGGACACTGAAGGTGACGGTGCTATAGTCAGCGAGCCCTGTGTTCTAACACTCTGGCTCCAATACTTGTGCCACTGGGGGTGCCTTAGCCAAGTAGGTGGCGGCTGAGACCTTAGGGTGAGAAGGCAATGAAACGGCTCTGTGTTATGTAAAGATCTTACAGCTGAACAGGAAGAACTCCAGGCGGGTGAAGGGCATCACCCCTGTGCCTGTGAAATGAATCCAGGATTCTGCTTTCGAGGATTGTTAGGAGAGTTCTCCTGTCTATTCTTCTTAGCACCTCAGCTGCAGAGCTCCGAGGTCTCGGGGTTTGTGGGAGGGAGTGAAGAGGTGCCCAGGAAGACGAGGCCCAGCCCCGCTCTGTTGCTATGTTCCCATTGCTTTCCCAGAGGACGCCTAGGGTTTGGGAGGGTTGGGATGTTACACGGCTATTGAGCGTTTATAGAGCAAAACGTCCAGATAGAGACAAGTGGAATCAATAAGGTAGAAATTCATTTGTTAGATGGAACTTCATAGTGGACACTTAATTTAAGAGCTAAAAAGAGCTTTTTGGCAAATAAGCCCTTCTTCCACCTCCCTTTTGATAGGCTGCAGCCACAGCAAAGCAAACTCTGGGAAGCAACACCTGTTCACGAGAGGGTTCTGTCTTGGAGGTGAAGTCTGAAATGGGAGCTGGCGGTGGCCTTTCTACCTCTCCTGGCTTCGATCCGTGTCCCCTGTCTTCACACTCCCTCTCTTCCTCCCAGCCATTTGTACAAATATTCAGTCAGGTTATTTTTTTGTTTAATTCAAGAGGCAGTCTTTGCACCAATGTTAAGCTCATTGATACAATTCCTATCTCTAAAGCAAAAGCTGTGCATTTGCTCCTACTGCCTTGGGCCAGCAGGGAGGCAAGGCTGGGCCCTGCAGACACCCCGGGGTGACCAGTGGAATGCCCCCACTCTGGAACTAAGGAGAGAGGAATGCTTTGGGGTGGAGGGCTGGAGGGGATGGTGGGCAAAGATCAGGGCTGAAGTTTCAAGCAGCAGAATTTCCCAACTCAAGTTTGAGGTGACGTATTCCTGCCACCAGAGCGGGTCTCTTCCCTGTCCTATTTCCTGCAGGTGCAGTCCCTGCAACCCACCTTGCCAGCTCCTCCTTCTCTGTCAAGCAGAGGCATTGGTGGGTGGGTAAGGGTCCTGAGGTGCTCTGGCCACAGGTGCCATCTCTTTCTTTGTGACCAAGTCGAACCAACCACCCAGATGGTCCAGGAGACGCTCTGTCTTCTGCTCATGGGCCTCTTCACTTCAGCAGCGAGATGTCGTCAGCAAAGTCATCGTGCTGGTGGCGCAGGCAGCGGAGGCAGCGCCACTGGCACACCATGAGGCAGAGTGGCAGCATGAAGAGGGCGCAGATGGCGGCCATGACGTAGGCTATGGTCATGAGGGTTGACTCGTCTGTCTGTGGGATGTTGTAGCCACAGTCCATCATGTCCAGGGTGACAAACGGCCCTTCTACCGCCGCCGTCCGGAACTCGTCGTGCACTGGAGAGGGCAGATGTGAGCAGGCAGGTCAGTGTCACAACGCAGTTTGGATTATGCGAGAAAAAGGACTTCCCGACCGGCCTTGAAATGGGCCCCGAGGAGGCTGTAGAAAGCAGTGCCAGGTGGAGGCACGTCTTCTCCAGGCCACAGGGAACAGCGACCTTTTTGTTAATCCTCACCCATTATTTTTTTTTTAGAAGGGGGAGGGAGGGAGAGAGAAACATCGATGTGAGAGACAGCAATCGGCTGCCTCACACATGCCCCGGCTGGGACTGGGAATCAAACGCATGATCCTTTGGTGCATGGGCCAGTGCTCTAACCATTGATCAACCATTGAGCACACCAGCCAGGCACCCACTACCATTCTGAAATGGCATTTAAGCTCCCCTCTGGCGGGGACAGGGACACTGTAGGCTCAGCCTGCTGCCCTTGGATCTTGAGCTCCTCCAGGTGCCCAACAGCTCTTGCTATCCCTGGCGTCCAGCAGAGGCTCCCAAGCAGGCAGGGTCACCACGCCAGGCAGTGGGAAGCTTAGGCGCTAACTCTGGCTCGAGGCAACTGTTCCTCCCTCCCAGACTGGCGGGGCCCAGATCTGCTGCCTGCTGGACAGGGAGCACATGGATAGACTGACCCGCACCCTGGCGCTCACCATGGCAAGCACTGACAGCAAAGCCGATCCGCTTTCTCGCCCGATCAAAGACCACGTAGAAGCCCTCCATGACGACAGCTCCCAGGACAGTGCCCGTGGACGACTGGGAGACGGCGAACTTGTAGCAGTCGTCTTGGGATGTGGCCACATCTTCCACTGGCCGCAGGTATTGCTAAGGATAAGGAGTCAAAGCGTCACAGTGTGTCTTCCTCGCTCCATCCTCACCCCACCTCTGCCTTCTAGGTGGCTGTGTCCTTATGCCGCTCTTCCCGTCGGCAGCCCTGAGCTCCGAGGGCTTGCTTTTCTAAGAGCCCTTCACCCCTGGACACTCATCTACTTCGTCTTCCAAGTTCTGGGAAGCCATGGACTGAGCATCTCCCTACATGTACTGTCTCCTGGGGCCCGCTGCCTCGGGGAGGGACGCACCTGTGGAAGAATGGTGATGCGGAAGGACTGGTTGGTGACCTCGCTCATCAGGTAGAGCGATATGACCGGGAAGATGTTCCAGGGGGTGGTGCCTGCCTGCCAGCACACCAGCTGCTCCCCCAGCCAAAAGCCGTCCGGGAACTTCTCCGTCTGCCGCGGGCAGAAAGGGAGACAGTGAGGAAACAGCCCCTGCCACCATCTCGCCTCCCATCCTTAGATCACACTCACTGGCCTTTATTTGCTTTTCCTGGAATATCCAAATGGGGGAAGGTCCATTGGAACCCAAGAATGGAGGAAGAGAGGGGGAGAATGAGGCCAACACTTTGTACAAGGGGGATTGTGTGACCAGCAAACACCCACAAAAGAGTCTAAGTAGAAGGTTCTAAGGGGGGCACTTGGCTCCTGAAGAATGTGACTCAACAGACTCCCTCGGACTCCAGTCACCTCTGTACCCCTGACTCAGTCCCACTGACCGAGGAGGCTGCCTTGATGGATTTGACTGCAGCTTCAAACACTTTCTTGGGCAAACGAAGGTTGGTGGTGCCACTGTCCACGATGCTCTTATCATAGTTGTACTGAGAGGGAGAAGAGAGGGTTAGAGTACTCAGGAGCTGTTTGCGATGCCAGGCTCTGGCCAGAGTCAGAGGGTTAGTCTGACTGTGTGGGGTGCTGCCTGGGTTGACATCCTGGCTTTGCCACTTTTAGGAGTATATCCTCGGGCAAGTTACTTAACTTCAGTGGCTCAGTTTCCCCATCTTGAAGGATAGTAATAGTACCTACCTCACAGTTATAAGGATTAAATAAATTAATACATTCAAAGTGCTTACAATGGTCCTGGCACACAGGGGGCATTCAGTAAATGTTAACTCTTACTATCTTGGGTGGAAAGATGTTCTCCAAATCTTGAAAATAAAAGTATCTCATATGGTGGTTTCAATTTTTCATAATACTTTTATATTCTATCCTAATCTAGTACGCACTGAGAGCCTAAAGGAGGAAGACCCGCGGCTTAGCTGCCGTCTCCTGGCTTCTGCTGTGTGCCGGGTACTGGGATGGACACTGTTCATTCTGTCTTCGCCACAATCCGCAGACGCTGTTCTTACCTCTTTTGCAGAGGAAAAAGCCCGACAGTAACTTACCTAAGGGCAGGTACTTGCTAAGGGCAGCACCAGAACCCAGAGCTGGACTCCTGTTCACATCACATCACACTGCCTTGCAAACCAGGCCGTGAAGCAAGGCTGTGATGGGTCCAGGCGCCTTTACCTTCACTAGGTCCTATGCCACGTGGTCCCTGTGAATGCCCTGCCGGTGCCCACCCCCGAGTCCTGGTCCTGCTGTGTGGCCCTGGTGCTCCTGACTCTAGGTTCAGCCCCGAGCCTTCCCGCAGGTCCTGCACCTGCCTTGTCCTTCCAGCCTCATAACCCAGGCGCTGACCTCACCCTGTGTCGCCACACCCTGTTCCTCTCCCTGGTGCCCCCTTGCTTGTATTACCTCCTTGCAGTCCATTTTCAGGTCCTGTCCATTGATCTCCACCCGCACAATGATCACCTCATAATACCACTCGCGTCGGATGGGTGTGTACCAGAGGCTGCCTGTGTATAGCGAGGGGTCGATACCCCCAATGATCTAGGGAGAAAAAGGCAGGTACCTGAGTCCCAGCACGAAGGGCAGCAAGTCACCCTAAAAGCAAGCGAAGGACCAGGAATTTCTGGGGGTGGCAAGGCCCTCCACAGACCACCTTTCTCATCCTGCTTCTAATCGAATCATGCCTCAGAGTGACATAGTTTAAAATGTATTAAGAATGTGTTCATGGCCCTGGCTGGTTTGGCTCAGTGGATAGAGCATCGGACTGTGGACTGGAAGGTCCCAGGTTCGATCCCAGTTAGGGCACATGCTCGGGTTGTGAGCTCGATCCCCAGTCGGGGGCGTGCAGGAGGCAGCTGATCAATGATTCTCATCATTGATGTTTCTATCTCTCCCTTCCTCTCTGGAATCAATTAAAAAAAAAAAGTGTGTTCATGCCTGGCAGTGTGGCTCAGTGGTAGAGCATCAATCTAAGAACCAGGGCACATGCCTGGGGTTTTAGACTAGATCCTCAGTAGGGGGTGTGCAGGAGGCAGCCAACTGATGATTCTATCGTCATTGATGTTTCTATCTCCCTCTCCCTTCCTCTCTCTGAAATCAATAAAATCATTGAAAAAGCAACATCAAAACAGAATGTGTTCAGGGGAAGAGACTTTCTAGGAGTTTTAATTATTTGTTTCAGAATCACAGTCCTTGAGATGAAGTTATTTAAACCTAAACTGGCACAGTAAATGTTGAATGAATGATTATTTGCTTCTATAAATTTTATTTTTTCTGCTTGTTGGAGATGGAAAACCATTCACCAGTTGTCCTAATTAATAAATAGACTTTTAAACTTTTTACCTCTCTGCCTTATCATCAGACTGAATAATCTTACTCCAGTAGGTTTCATTTCCCCTTCCTTCGAAACCTAATCATCTCTGATTCTTTCCAGGTTTACCATAGGCGACTTGAGTCCTTTCTGGAGTAATGCCAGGAAGACAGGATGGACAGAGAGTGGGGGTGGGGAATATAGATACTAAGTATCGGAGCCCAAGACTGTGGAAGGGAGGCAGGTGGTACCCATCTCTAACCAGTGCCAGGACCTCCCTCTCCCAGGACCTACTCACCATGCTTCCTCCCACTGAGGCCAGCACTTCCGACTGGTTGGGGGAGAAGCCGGCGCCGCACAGCTGCAGGGAGAAGAGGTTGGGCACGTGGGTCTGCTTTACCAGCGAGTCAAAGAAAGGCTCCAGGGAGTCGTCGGGCTGTGGCGGAAAGAGACGGGAGGGATTCTCACACAGAGGCCAGCTTCTTGCCTACACCAGAGGCGATTGCAAAGATGGGATGTTCCTCGGGAAAGACCGTCTTGAGGTACTGGGATTGGGTGGAGAGGGTTAGCAACAGGCATGCCATGCAAACAGGAAGTACCGAGGGCCCACAGCTCTATGGGATCCCCAGGAGCCCATCATGCTTCAGGGGCCTCTTATTCGAAAAGATCGCAGAGTCTAGAAACCAAGCCTGCTCTGTGCCAGTGGTGACGTCTCGTGCTGTAGTTCTGCCTTCTACCTGGATGTGATTCAGACTACCTTTAGACGGATGCTCCCCTCCTCAGCTAGTTCCCTCCCTTCTCTTTCCCAACTCCGCCCGTGAAACAAGCAGTGTGCAGACACGCTGTCCGGAGCTCGGCCTGTTCCACTCACCCTGGCGATCTCAGCATAGGCCAGCCCCAGGATGCCTTCCCAGTTGGAGCCATTGATGAAGAACTTGTCTGACTCCGTGATGGCAGCAATGTTGGCACGTACAGTGACATTGGGGCCGTGGGGGATGCTCACCAGGTCGGTGCCCAGCTCCCCCTCCCACTTGCCCTGGGTGTAGGGCACATACACGCCCTTGCGGAGGTCCCGGTATGTGCTGGACCTGTGAAAACGGAGGCAGAGCTCTGTGGGTGCATGACCACAGCTGGTACAGGGGTCCAGCAGCAAAGCAACTCCCAGCTGCCTGGCTTACCTTAGGTGCATTCTAGGTAAATGCTTTCAGGCTGCTCACCAGACTCTAGGGGAACCCACCACCCAGAACAGTGTAAAGTGACCTGGCAAACAGATGAGAGAGCTACTGCTGGGCCCACTCTCCTGTCCCCATGGCTCACACTGCTGGGCCCACTCCCCTGTCCCCATGGCTCACACTGCTGGGCCCGCTCTGTCCCCATGGCTCATGCTGCTGGGCCTGCTTTGTCCCCATGTTCACGCTGCTGGGCCCGCTCTCCTGTCCCCATGGCTCACACTGCTGGGCCCGCTCTCCTGTCCCCATGGATCACACTGCTGGGCCCGCTCTGTCCCCATGGCTCACACTGCTGGGCTCTCCTGTCCCCATGGCTCACGCTGCTGGGCCCACTCCCCTGTCCCCATGGCTCACGCTGCTGGGCCCGCTCTGTCCCCATGGCTCATGCTGCTGGGCCTGCTTTGTCCCCATGTTCACGCTGCTGGGCCCGCTCTGTCCCCATGGCTCACACTGCTGGGCCCGCTCTCCTGTCCCCATGGCTCACACTGCTGGGCTCTCCTGTCCCCATGGCTCACACTGCTGGGCCCGCTCTCCTGTCCCCATGGCTCACACTGCTGGGCCCACTCTGTCCCCATGTTCACACTGCTGGGCTCTCCTGTCCCCATGGCTCACACTGCTGGGCCCACTCTGTCCCCATGTTCACACTGCTGGGCTCTCCTGTCCCCATGGCTCACACTGCTGGGCCCACTCTGTCCCCATGTTCACACTGCTGGGCTCTCCTGTCCCCATGGCTCACACTGCTGGGCCCACTCTGTCCCCATGTTCACACTGCTGGGCTCTCCTGTCCCCATGGCTCACACTGCTGGGCCCACTCTGTCCCCATGGCTCACGCTGCTGGGCTCTCCTGTCCCCATGGCTCACGCTGCTGGGCCCGCTCTGTCCCCATGGCTCACGCTGCTGGGCCCTCCTGTCCCCATGGCTCACACTGCTGGGCTCTCCTGTCCCCATGGCTCACACTGCTGGGCCCACTCTGTCCCCATGTTCACACTGCTGGGCTCTCCTGTCCCCATGGCTCACACTGCTGGGCCCACTCTGTCCCCATGTTCACACTGCTGGGCTCTCCTGTCCCCATGGCTCACACTGCTGGGCCCACTCTGTCCCCATGTTCACACTGCTGGGCTCTCCTGTCCCCATGGCTCACACTGCTGGGCTCTCCTGTCCCCATGGCTCACACTGCTGGGCCCGCTCTCCTGTCCCCATGGCTCACACTGCTGGGCCCACTCTGTCCCCATGTTCACACTGCTGGGCTCTCCTGTCCCCATGGCTCACACTGCTGGGCTCTCCTGTCCCCATGGCTCACGCTGCTGGGCTCTCCTGTCCCCATGGCTCACACTGCTGGGCTCTCCTGTCCCCATGGCTCACGCTGCTGGGCCCGCTCTGTCCCCATGGCTCACGCTGCTGGGCCCTCCTGTCCCCATGGCTCACACTGCTGGGCCCGCTCTGTCCCCATGGCTCACACTGCTGGGCTCTCCTGTCCCCATGGCTCACACTGCTGGGCTCTCCTGTCCCCATGGCTCACGCTGCTGGGCCCGCTCTGTCCCCATGGCTCACGCTGCTGGGCCCTCCTGTCCCCATGGCTCACACTGCTGGGCCCGCTCTGTCCCCATGGCTCACGCTGCTGGGCTCACCTGTCCCCATGGCTCACACTGCTGGGCCCGCTCTGTCCCCATGGCTCACACTGCTGGGCTCTCCTGTCCCCATGGCTCACGCTGCTGGGCTCACCTGTCCCCATGGCTCACACTGCTGGGCCCGCTCTGTCCCCATGGCTCACGCTGCTGGGCTCTCCTGTCCCCATGGCTCACGCTGCTGGGCTCTCCTGTCCCCATGGCTCACGCTGCTGGATGTACAGCTCAGGCCCAGGGCAGAACAGTGTAGGCTTTGTGTATTGTACTTGCTGCTGCTGCAGGGACAGCTAGTGGCATCACTTCCCCACCTACCCCAGCTCCGTCAGGCTCCCAGAGAAAAGGAGCCATTGATTCTCCTGCTGCCTTGGGATCCAGCAGTGCCATCCGAGTAGCAGACCAAGTGCCAAGGGCTGAATGTGGAGCCTCTACAACAAGTTCTTCCAGAGAAGGGGTTGGCATCTCAGCCAAGCATGTAGGTTACACACTACCTACATATGCGGAACATGCCCATCAACACCCCTACCTGGGTGTAATTGCACTGCTGATCAGGGCGTGTGTGAATGTGATGGAGGACAGGGACAGGCCTGGGACAAGAACCTACACGAGTTCCCTTTCATTGACCTCAGGCCCTGCGCCCTGACTGCTTTCTCCAGACGGGGAGTTGAGGGGAGGCAGCAGTGGGGAGGTGGCTTTGGCATCTTCCTGGAAGTCCGCGAATGGGATTTAAGCCTCTGCTCACACACACAGAGGCATTAGACATCCCATGTCCTGTTTCTATGATCCCTCGTGGCCTCTCTTACCTTAAAGCCCCACTTCGACCCTCCCTCCCACCAGTTGTCTAAATCCCAGCGCTGGCCCTCTGGCTGATGGGGAGGAGGCAGTTCAGCCCACAGTCCTGACACTGGTCCAGGCAGTGGGGTTTCTGGAAGGCTCGCTCTCCACTCCCGTGAACTGTGCAAAGCCACTGAGAGTGACCCCTGGCGAGAACACAGCAGGCGGGCTCACTGCAGCCTGCTCTCCCTAGACTTGATTGGTGTTGCCTCGAAACTGAGATAGGAGGCTGTGGAGCGAGGCCCCCGCCTCCCATTCAGGAGAGAGGGGGACCCTGGGGTTGCTCAGAGCTTCTTTCCCTGCCCCGGAGGCTGCCTGCTCTCCATCCCGAAGAACTTCCTGGCTGCCTCTCAACTTACCCTTTCCCACAGTACACCCCTGAAATCCACACCCACTCTGCTGTCCTGCTCACCGTCACCTTCTCTCCCCTTCCCTGGCAGGAAGGATCCCAGGATCCTCTCTCCCCGCAGCACCCCTTTTTCTCGGACCCCCCTTGGCCCCGCACCGGGGGCAGTTCTCCCCTCCGGCTCCTGGACTCACAGCTGCCTCTGGTAGTAGCGATGCAGGAAAGGGTGGGGCGCGGCCCCCACTGCGAAGTTGCTGCTGCCCGTGTCCACCAGGATGTTGAGCTGCGGGAGAGAGGGGAGAGCGCGGGTTACTGACACGGGGCTCTGACTCCCCGCTCGGCCTCCCTGCGGAATGGCCATCCTCAGTGGAGTGTCCACCAGGCAGGACGGGACAGGCGGCAGCCAGGCAGGACAGGGGTCCCGTGGCCTCAGCAGGGCCTCAGGCCTCAGAAGCTGTGTCTCTGCCTTCCCTGGAGAATCAGGGCATTTTCGGTGTCGTTAGAGCCACAGTGTGTGTGGGGGGGGTATTGTCTGTCCCTGTCTCCCCTCGGCCGGCCTCCCAGACTCTGCCCGACTGTTCTGTCTTCAGAGCTTGCCCCTCCTTCCTCTCTGGTTCTCCGAGGAAGCGCATCCCCCACAGGCCGCCTGGCTGGGCCCCCCAAGCTGTCCTAGGAGCTGGCACCAGCAAAGAGAGTGAGGGGACTCCCATGGCATGTGATGGCCGCGTGTTTCTGACCCTACCTGCCAGACATGGCTCCACAAAGGCCCCCTCTGTCTCAGAGGCGACACAGACCCATCCACTGTCAGAAACGGTGGGAGTCAGGAGCCAGGATCAGGCCACCGCCCCGGGGCCCTGGTGGGGCTGGGTGAACACGGACAGGTGTCTGGTGTCCCTTGCTGTGCAGCCCTGCTGGCATCTCTTCTACCTGTCCCTCCCTCCTCCATCCTCGATGGCCTGCCTGACCCCTACCTTCTGCGGCAGCCTCCCTGTCACCTCCCGGCTGGAGCCAGCGGCGGCCGCCCAGAGCTGGTGCATGCCTACCGTATCCTCACCGGCAGAACGAGGCAGGCCTGGCTTCGGAAATACGGTCCTCTGAGAAGCGAGTCCTCTTGCCAACATACCACGTGCACCCCTCGGCTCCTCCCCTGACCTCCGGCCCTTTGTCTCTGTACCGCCCTCCTCAGCCAGTGAAGTCAGCTGCCCTTGGGTTTGGTGCAGGTTCTGACCTTGCCGCCTCGGGAGGTCCCTGCGCTTCCCTGGGCTCCAGCTGCCTCCTCTGCCAGCTCCTTCCTGCTCCCCGTGGGCCTCTGACCCCCGTCCCCACCTAGCCCGCTCAGCCTCCTGGGAGACGCCCCTTGCACTGGCCCCTGGGCCTCTGACCCTGCTAGGGGTCCTGCTGGCCCCCTCCTGGCCTGGCTCCCATGTTCCTCTGCCTCCCCCCGCTCCCCCTGCCCCCTCCCTGGTCTCCCAGCACCGGCTCCAGACCCTGGGCTTCCAGAGGATCCACAGAGCTGGAGGCTCAGAGCTGCGATGTCAGCCGGATAACGGATAATGCTAAAGCTGCTCTTCACCCCCCACTGCCCCACCTGCCGGCTCTGCTCCCAGCACCGCGAGCGCGGCCTCGGGTGGCAGGGATCCTGCCTGCACGGGACCCCAAACAAAGAGGCGCCTCCACAACCCAGGACCCATGGCTCTGCAGGGGACAGTGGCCTGGGATGTGTGCCCGGCTGATCCCAGGAAAACGGGCCCACATGTTACACCACAACAGAGCTCTATCTGGGGGCTCCATGTCCCCGCTGTTCCCGACTGCCCTCCTTCCCACTGCAGGGAGGGGGCTCTCTGTAGGCCACCCCCTCCAGCCTTTCTCCTGGCCTGAGGAGGGTCTCCCCCTTTCACCTCAAAGGGGTCCCGCCCTGGAGGAAGGACCCCTGGGCTCCCCGCCCTCACTAGTCCCGGCCTCCCCTGCTCTGTGGCCTCCGCTCTCCATCCTCATGAGAAAATGGGGCCATAATAAGCAGGTGCCATTTCCTCTCTGGCACGTGGCGGTCCAGCTGTCTGGCTGCCCTTTGCAGTGCGGTCCTGCCCGGGAGAGGGGTCTTCGGTCCTTAAGCATTTCCAGCGAAACTTCAGCACTGAGCCCACACTCACCGGGAAACAGGGCTGTCAGGGGCCAGAGCCAGGGTGGGGAGGGGCGCCCAGCGTGTGTGCAGGCCCTCCCCAGGGGCCCGCAGCCTGGCCTCCACACCTGCCCCAGCAGCCTCCGTGCCCGCGGCCCGGCCTCCACACCTGCCCCAGCAGCCTCCGTGCCCGCGGCCCGGCCTCCACACCTGCCCCAGCAGCCTTCGTGCCCTCGGTCCGGCCTCCACACCTGCCCCAGCAGCCTCCGTGCCCTCGGTCCGGCCTCCACACCTGCCCCAGCAGCCTCCGTGCTCACGGTCCGGCCTCCACACCTGCCCCAGCAGCCTCCGTGCCCTTGGTCCGGCCTCCACACCTGCCCCAGCAGCCTCCGTGCCCGCAGGCCGCCCATCCTCTCAGCTGTCCTTCCTCCTGCGGGGCGGGGGGGGGAGCTCTCTCCTTGCTCCTCAGACCCCCACCCCCCATTCACTATCCCAGTCTCAGGGCCGACCCTGAATCCGGAGTCTTCCTATTGGCATTTACAAATGTCTCTTTGCTTTTTTAAATCGTTTAAATCTTCACATCGCTCCCAGCTCCCCCCTCTCTCCTCTCCCTTCACAACCAAAGTCATCAGCCAAGCTGTCTTCGTTTTTCACCTCCCACCCCCTCCTCGGCCCATTCTAAAACGGGATCTCGCCTCCACCCCTCCCTCCACCGTGGAACAGCCTATAGTCACCAATGACTTCAGGTCACCAAATGCAGGACACACTTTCCAAACCAGGCTCGTTGTACGTGACTTCTGGGGACCAGTCAGCACCACGGACCTCTCCTCCTTGTCACCCCACCCCTCCCCACACGCACCCCGTGCCTGCCCCCCCGCACCCCGCCCGGGCTCTGTCTGCTGTGCAGGCTCGCTTCTCCAGGCTTGCCTGTGGCCCTTCCTCCCTGCAGTACTCTCTCTCTCTCTCTCATCTCGCCCTGGGCTGCAGCCCACGGTTCCCACCTCTCGGCTATGACTCCTCAGCCTATAACCCTAGGTCCCCCCACCCCCCCTTAGAGCTCCAGAAGCACACATCAACTGCCTCAGCGGCACCGGAATGTAGGGTGCCCCAGCTGACCTTGCGCGGTCCTGCACATCGGTGTTTTCCCGGTGTTCCCCGTATTAGCAAATGGCATCCCCAACCATCTCTTCCCTCAGCGACTTCAAAGCCATCTAACACCGTCCTCTTCCTCGCCATCCTCAGCCAGTCCTGCGCAGTTAGCCATCTTAGTCTCCTGCGTTTACTCATTTGCTGCCATCTGCCCTGCCACCCGAGGCCACGCCCTCCTCAGTTCATCCTGGAACATGCCTGGTCAGAGCACAGCCACCCTGCACCCCTCCAGCCTGTGTGTGCGCTGTGGAGAGGGATCTCCTCAAGACGCACATCTCACCCGGCTGGCCCTCCGGTGTCAATGGTTTCCCTTGCTACTAAAAGAAAAGTTAGCCCGGCCGGCATGGCTCAGTGGTTGAGCGTTGACCTATGAACCAGGAGGTCCCGGGCTAGATTCCTGGTCAAGGGCACATGCCAGGGTTTCGGGCTCAATCCCCAGTAGGGGGCGTGCAGGAGGCAGCTGATTGATGACTCTCTCTCATCATTGCTGTTTCTATCTCTCTCCCTCTCCCTTCCTTTTTGAAATCAATAGAACATATATTTTTTTAAAAAAGAAAGAAAAATTTAAAGCACTAACGTTTCGGAAGCCCTTCATGAGCCAGTCCAGCCTACGTATCCCGTGTAGCTTGTCCTGTGCGCGCCAAGCCCTCTGCTCCTTGCCACTCTGACCTCATTTCAGGGCCTCAGACCTTTCTCCCCTCCACCTCCAGTTCTGTCGACTCACCTCCTAGGACCCTTCAGCTTGAGCTCCAAAGAGACTTCCTAAGGGAGAAAGAGGCCATACTGTCTTGCTAAAATGCTCCCATAAAACTTGGCGCTGTAGTTTCACACTGACCCTCTCCTCCCCTGTGTCCCCAACGTGTCCCTAGTGGCATCACAGGGCCTGGCAATACTGATTGCTTGAGTTAACAAATGGTTAAAGGGTGCAGAGGGGATCCCTCAGTTGACTCCCAAACTGGGGGAGTTTTTAGGTTGTAGGTGTGGCTCTAACTCACCAGGTGCCGGGTTTGACACAGGATGTCAGTCTCCAGGCGCCCGGGTCCTGAAGCCATCCGACCTCTTCCCCATCTGCAGCTCCTGCCTCTAGATGCGCTGGGACCGCAGCCTGGGGTCAGGGCCAGGTCAGTGCCAATTACTTCACAAACACGGGAGCCCCTGGGGCGTCTGGAAGGCAGCTTCATGGGAGGCGCTAACAAGCCCCGCAGGGAAAGGCGCTTCTGCAGGTGAGGCCCCGGGGGACCCCAGCAATAACCTGGCCTGATGAGAGAGGTACCGAGCTGGTGAGTTCAGGTAAGTCTTTGTTCCTCAAATCCCAGCTGCCTTGGCCCAACTCTAGCAGACTGTGAGCTCAGATACTTCTGGATAAAAAGAGACTCCAGGAGCCATCTGTCTGTTAGCTGGAGGGGGCGTGCTTTCCAACTCGGAAAGATCTGTTACTAAGACCCACAGCCTTCCTTGGTAGCCCACCCCAAGGTCTTACCACTTTGCAAGCCTCTGGGGAGGGGCTTTAACCCACATTCTACTATTTCTAATTCTCCTGGTCTATTTCCTTCTGAGTGGGCCTCAGAGCCAATGGGAGAAGCGCTCTTATCCTCTCAGATAACAAGCCTTTTTGCTAAACTGAGATGTAGAAGCCCTTCTTCATTTGACTGAGGAGGAAACGGAGACCTGCTGTGAGTCGGCGACCTGACCCCTGTTACACCAGGAGCCCCAAAGCCAGGACCAGGATCCACTGGTCTGACCAAGCCCACGTCTGCTCTTTCATCTCCTTGACCTCCCTGAATCTCTCCTTTGGAGAAGGAATGTATGGCAGATTGTTACACTAAGGACTCACAGCCCCTGTCTGCCTGCCCTGGTGGGATCCCCTCTGACACGGACGCTGGGCTAGGCCACATGACTTGTTTTGCCCACTGAGCCATGGCAAAGGAGGGGAGCAGAGGTGGGATACGTGCTCATGCCTTGGGGGTCGCCCTTGTGGAATGCTGCCCTGAGAGTGGAGGTAAGGGAGCTCGGTCTGGCCTCCTTGAGGATGAAAGACTTCCTGGAGAAAGAGGTCCAGCAGGCCCTCTAAGTCCAGCCCCCGCTGACCGCCAGCTGAATTCAGCCACAGAATCCCAAGAAACAAAATGGCCTTGGTCTTCAGCCGCCAAGTTTTGGAGTCATTTGTTACACAGCACCAGGTAACTGATACAAAACTTTCTGAATTAAGTTCTGGGATCCTTGACCTTGGGGGCCTCTAGGTCAACCATAGGTCAACTTGAATGGACATCTCGTCCCTTTCCCGCTTCCTCCCCAAGCTTCCTGTGAAGTTTCTCAAAAGCTCAAGGACCTCTTACCTCTGTACCTTCACATATGCTGTTTCCTTTGCTTAAAATGTGCTCCCCTGTTTTGTCTAACTTCTGTTCAAAGTTCAAGTCACAGTTTAAACATTCTTTCTCCCAAGGGTCTTGCCCTGATGCCCCTAGCCAAGATGAGCTTCTGTCTCTTGCAGGCCTCAGTAAAAGCTGCGTCTTTGAATGTCACTCATCACATGCCAATCATTTAGCTAAAGCCTGTATGTCCCACACTGTGAGCTGCTCAAGGGTGGGGTACATTTGTATCCTTATTATCTACTAGAGGCCCGGTGCATGAATTCGTGCAAGGGGCTTGGCCCTCGCAGCCCCTCATAGCCTCAGCCGGCCCTCGCAGCCCCGGCTTCGTCCGGAAGGTCATCCGGATGGTCGTCCAGAAGGATGGCTGGATGGTCATTCTGCTGTTTAGTCTAATTAGCATATTAGCTCTTTATTATATAGTATTCTTACCTAGCCCTCAGTAGGTGCTTCCTCACAATTTTGTTGTTAATCCTCACTCGAGGATATTTTTTCCATTGATTTTTAGAGACAGTGAAAGGGAGAGGAAGAGACAGAAACACTGCTGTGAGAGAGACACATTGACTGGTTGCCTCCTGCATGCGCCCCAACCAGGGCTGGGGATCAAGTCTGCAACTGGTATGTGCCCTTGGCCAGAGTTGAACCTGGAACCTTTCAGTCCACAGGCTTTGTTCACTGAGCCAAAACAGCTAGGGCGTAATTTTTTTTAACTGGTAGTAATTGCCTCATTTCCTGAGTTCTCTGAGCCACCACAGATTCTTGCTGTTAACTCAGCCCCAGGGTCTTTGCAGGGCTGCGATTTTAGTCTGGGACTGTGGGGTGACCGTGACACCGACACCCACCATACCCACCCCTGCTTCCACTTTGCTCCACAGGTTGAAGCTGGCGATTGACACTGGGGAGCAAGCAGGCTACCGGTTCCCCACCTGGGGCTATTTAAAAAATATATGTATATTTTTATTATTGACTAGAGATCCAGTGCACAAAATTCATGCAGGGTGTGTGTGTGTGTGTGTCCCTCAGCCCAACCTGCACCCTCTCCAATCTGGGACCCCTCGAGGGCAGTCGGACATCCCTCTCACAATCCAGGACTGCTGGCTCCCAACTGCTCGCCTGCCTGCCTGCCTGATTGCCCCAAACCACTTTTGCCTGCCAGCCTGATCAACCCCTAACCACTCCCCTGCCAGCCTGATCGACACCTAACTGCCCTCCCCTGCTGGCCTGGTCACCCCTAACTGCCCTCCCCTGCTGGCCTGGTCACCCCTAACTACCCTCCCCTGCAGGCCTGGTCACCCTTAACTGCCCTCCCCTGCAGGCCTGGTCATCCCCAACTGCCCTCCCCTGCTGGCCCGGTCACCTCTAACTTCCCTCCTTGCCAGCCTGGTCGCCCCTAACTGCCCTCCCCTGCTGGCCCGATTGCCCCTAACTGCCCTCCCCTGCTGGCCTGGTCACCCCCAACTGCCCTCCCTTGCAGGCCTGGTTGCTCCCAACTGCCCTCCCCTGCTGGCCTGATGGCCCACAACTGCCCTCCCCTGTAGGCCATCTTGTGGTGGCCATCTTGTGTCCACATGGGGGCGGCCATCTTGTGTGTTGGAGTGATGGTCAATTTACATATTACCTCTTTATTATATAGGATTTCAAAAAGGAAGGGAGAGGGAGAGAGAGACAGACAGAAACATCAATGATGAGAGAGAATCATTGATTGGCTGCCTCCTACATGCCCTACACTAGGGATTGAGCCCCCAACCGGTGCATGTGCCCTGACCAGGAATTGAAACGTGACCTCCCGGTTCATAGGTCGATGCTCAACCACTGAGCCACGGCAGCTGGGTATTTGTTGTTGTTTTAAGGAATCCCAAGCTGGCTACATCACCCCAAACCTTAGCTAGTGCACCCTTCCCCCTTGAGACAGGATGCTCCATTTCCCCCAGCCTCAAATCCAGCTCAACTAGTATTTGTTAGTGCTTCCAATTCACATCAGATGGTGGCTATGAATGGTGAAAAAGTTTATACATCTGTCTTACAGACCAGACCTAAGACAATGTTTCCCAACCTTTTTTTTTTTTTTTAAGCAGTAGAATGCCTTTCTGAGCTCATGCAGGACCCCAGTGTACCAAAGAGAGGTTTTACTTCCTCTGTGTCCATCCCATTCCCGGTGGCTCTTGAGGTGTCTCTTTAGCTCTTCAACCTCCATGAAACCCACCCGGAAACCCCAGCCTGTGAGGCATCTAGCAACCCAGGCTGCTAGGTTGTCTGCTTCTCCCTGTCACACAGTAGGTCCTTCCTGTTGTCTCTCCATGCCCCGCCCACAGGGGCAGTGGCTTTCCTGTTCTCTGGGTCTGTACTCAGTGGAAAAGGAAGCCCAGCACCTGCCTTCTCAGCTGGGGCCATCAGGAGGTGCCAGGGTTCACTCCCTGTGCTCCTGGCGAAAGGTCCAGGCACCCAGAGGCCAGGCAAGGAGACACGCAGCCTGGATGCAGGGGGTTCCAGTGCACAGCAGACAGGGTCAACCACAGGCCATGCCACTAAGAAGGCCTGGCGAAAGGAGCAGCTGGGGTGGAGAGGCAGGGAGCTCAGCCATTTGCTCTGTGGCTTTGTCAGAGTCTGAGAAGAAGGCCTAGGAGTCCTGCCTGGCCAGTGTGGCTCAGTGGTTGAGCGTTGACCTGTGAACCAGGAGGTCACAGTTTGATTCTTGGTCAAGGGCACATGCCCGGATTGTGGACTCGATCCCCAGTGTGGGTCATGCAGGAGGCAGCCGATCAATGATTCTCTCTCATTATTGATGTTTCTATCTCTCTCCCCCGCTCCCCTCCTCTCTGAAATCAATAAAAACATATTTAAAAAACCAAAAAACAAAACCTAGGCGTCCTGGCTCCCCAGGTCAGCCCCTGGGACTGCTGACTCCCCTCCACCTCTGAGCATGCACCTCCCCTCTCAGGAGCCACTGGCACAGCCCCGCGGTGACGGTGACGGGCTGCTCAGGGCCTGGAGGAGGGTCTGGATCTGGCCCAGAACTCCCCACTGCCTGGGTCCCCAGGAGAATGGCTCCCAGCGCACAGAGCAGCTAGTGGTCAGGTAGGGGCTTCCCCGTTCTTCTCCCTGGATTTTCAACCAGGACTCTCTGCTTCGCTCTGTTGGAGACAGCGAGAAGGGCTCCTGACCTCCAACCTCAGTGAGAGGGCCTGGTCTCTCACAATGCCCCCCAATCCCCACAAACTCCTCCTTTCCTGACCTGGGGCAGCTGAGGACGAGCGTGGGAAATGGCAGCAGAGGGTCCCAGCAGGGCCTGCGTGCAGCAGGGAGCCAAGGCCAGGCGCCCGCCGCAGGAGCTGTGGGCAGCCTTCGCTCTGGGGTCCCGCCGGCACTGTCTAGTTGAAGGTGGTTCGTTGAACTCAATGGTTTTCCATCTGTTTCATATCAGAACTTAAAACAAACATATACGACCTGGAATTCCGCTGTGCAAACACAATGAAAACGGAACGCTGCTGGGAGCTGGGAGGTTTGGGGGCAGGGGAGCAGGCCTTGGAGGGTGGCAGATACAGTCTTGCCTGCTTGCCTTTCTCCCAACCTTCTCCTCACACTGCGGGCCCTTGTAAAGTTCCACACGCCACTCACTCTCTCTGAGCTCCACTTCCTCGTCCCCCAGTAGGCATGTTAATACATAGCCCTTGTAGTTAAAGCAGAGTTTAACCATCGCATTTTGGAAAAGTATATTGTGCTTGAAGCGCTGCTCCTTGGGGACGGGTCTCTCTTCCCCTCAGCACCAGGGGCAGAGACCCTGGGCTGAACTGACCTGCGAATGCGGCTCTGAGGACCCTCCTCCTCGCTGTCCTCCCCGCCCCCACCTCTTCCAGGCCCTTCTATTCTAACTTTGATCCTCCTCCAGGCTCTACCAGGGGTGGGGAACCTTTTCTCTGCCAAGGGCCATTTGGATATTTACAACACCATTCAAGGGCCATACAGAATCATCAACTTAAAAATTTGCCCTGGCTGGTTTGGCTCAATGGATAGATCATCTGCCTGTGGACTGAAAGGTCCCAGGTTCAATTCTGGTCAAGGGCACATGCCTGGGTTGCAGGCTTGATCCCCAGGGGGCGTGCAGGAGGCAGCGGGTCAATGATTCTCTCTCATCACCATGTTTCTCTCTCTCTCTCCCACAACCTTCCTCTCTGAAATCAATAAAAATATATTTTTAAAAAATAGTCTGCTATATTTGGTCAGACATTTAATCAGTTCACCACTAATGCCTTGGCAGGGCCAGACCAAATGATTTCTCGGGCCTTATACCACCCGCGGGCAGGACATTCCCCACCCCTGGTGTCCAAGCTACCCTCCCCACCAGCGATTTACAACCGGGAACCACAAAAATTTTTCAAACATGCAATATCCGAGTCAGAGGCGCTATCTTCCTTTCCCTTAAATTGTCAAATAAAAAAAGGACAGCAGCCAACACAACCAAAGCCGTCGTTGTGAATGAATCAAAATTATACCTATTTTATTTGTTAGATCAGTAAAAATCATTAATATATTTTTGGTGTGCCATAGAGCTTAGTGATTGGCTTATGGGTGCCATGAGAGGAAAGAGGCTGGAAATCACTACTCCACACTGAAGTGTTTTCCTGGAACCCCAACTACACCGACCACCCCTCTCCCGTGTACCTACTAGGCCTCTCTGCCTCTAGACTCGAACCCGCACTCCACCGAGCCGCACAGCACCGAGCCCAGCTCCCTGCTCCTTAGCATGGCTGGGCCTCTCTTCAGAGTGCTCCCCGGCTTTCTCCTCTTCCCGCCAAGTCAAAGGCCCCCCCTTTCCAGCAGGCCTTCCCGGCAACCTGCTGCTTCACTCCCGAGACTCACTGCCCTATGCGTACCAAATGCAGACCGTCTCGGGTGCTGCTGAGGTGTGCACATGCTGGGCCTCACACACACCTGCGCTCTCAGTGCTACGTGCGGCTCTGAGCTATGACTGTGGCATTATTTTTCTCTTCTGCACACACAGGTGCCCCGAAACACATTTGTTCAACGGAATTGACTCTCCCCAGATTTCAATCCAAACAATTAATCTTATCCTGCATTTGGACAGTGATGCTTATACCAGTATAATGAGATGACACTCTTTCATTTAGGAAAAAGACTAAAAATATTTTCACCAGAACTCCAGTTCTGCACTTACAGTTGCCCATCAACAGCTCTATTTAGATGTCTTACAGCTTATTTATTCCCACACTCAACGTCTCTAGGTGCATGTTCTGAGCCTGGTGCTGTCGGAGATATTAAAGAAAAATAAGACACTGAAAAAGATATAAATTTTAAAAATACACTGTTCTTGCCCTAGCCAGTTTGGCTCAGTGGATAGAGCGTTGGCCTGTGGACCAAAGGGACCCAGGTTCCATTCCAGTCAAGGGCATGTACTTTGGTTGCAGGCTCCTCACTGGCTAGGGCCTGGTCAGGGCTCGTACAGGAGGCAACCAGATCGATGTTTCTCTCTGTCTCTCCCCTCCCTTCCACTCTCCCTAAAATCAATGGAAAATATCCTCGGGTGAGGATTAACACACAAACAAACAAAGAAAAAAAAGAGACTGTTTTCAAGAGGTTGATGTTTTATGAGGGAAACACAGTTACACATTTGGGTAAGTGTAGTAAGGAAGTGAGAGCAGGTATCATGTGGAATGGCAGAGGGATGTTCATGATAAACCCATTCTTCTTCTCCTGGAGACACACACAGGTGGCAGGGAGTAGCAGGAAGACACACACAGGTGGCAGGGAGCAGCAGGAACACACACATAGGTGGCAGGGAGTAGCAGGAACACACACATAGGTGGCAGGGAGTAGCTGGAAGAACACACATAGGTGGCAGGGAGTAGCTGGAAGAACAGGGTGAGACAGTCTTCGCTTTCTGGCCTGCCACCTTGCCAACTCTTTACCCTTTGAGTCCCTACTTCTGCTAGAAGCTGTGAATATAAAAACCAAACTAACCTAGTAGGATATGTTTTAAACACTTTACATAAACTGCAACCCTAAATACAAGCAGCTTTTTGTATACAAGTACTGCTAAGCCGTCCCCTCCTGCCAACTTGCCTGCTCCCCAAAAAGGTCTTGTTCTGCTCCAGTTCACTCCCAATCAGACCTCTTATTTTTTTTTAAATCAATATTTTCCCATTGATTTTTAGAGGGAGTGGAAGAGAGAGGGAAAGACAGAGAGAAAGTCGATGTGAGAGAAACACATTGATTGGTTGTCTCTTGCACGCCCCCTGACCAGGGCCCGGGCCGGTGAGGAGCCTGCAACCAAGGTACATGTCTTTGACCGGAATCGAACCCAGGACCCTTTGGTCCTCAGGCTGACGCTCTATCCACTGAGCCACATCGGCCAGGGCCCAATCAGAATCTTGAAATCATTCTTGACACCTTCTCCCCCACTCTTCACACCAATGTCGCCAAGTCCTGTCCACCCGCGTATACTGTACCTTGCATCCTGGTCTTCCCTTTTCATCTTTCACTGCCTCGTCCGGCCTTGTCATGGCGCCTCTCACTCAGACTGGGCGACAGACCTGCCCCTGCACGTCTCAGTTCCATTCCTTCTAACATGGAGATGTCTCTCCCGACAGGACTGCTGTCTTTATATCCCTCCCGCACACAAATATCTGCAGAGCAACGTCCAGGCCTTAAGCGTGACCTTTAAGGCTTTTGGCCATTTGGCTCCATTGTATTTCCCGTAACCCGTAACAGAGACTGGACTGGTTCCTGAGCTCTGTCCCCGGACAAACACGCCGGAGCTCAAACACACACAGCTCACTGTCACTTACTGTGGCCTCTTCTGGTCTAACCGAGTCCCGGGGAGAGCAGGAGTGGACATACAAAGCAAGTGCAGTTCCTGGCTGGTGGGACAGGTGCCATGTCCCCAGTGAGAATGACCTTCCCCCTCCCATTCGTTCTTAAGACCATGCTAACCACCACCTCCTCTGGGAGGCCTTCCTGGATTTCACCTCTTCAGCTCTGTGCTAAGTAGATCAGTGTTCCCCTGCGATTCTGACTCAGTAAGTCTGAGGTGGGGCCAGAGAATGTACATTGATTTCAAACAGGTTCCGATAGCATGGGCCTCACGTGGAGTGCTGCTGCTATGGATTACCTCGTCCTAGCCTTTATTCTTCCACGTCACACTAAACTCCTTAAGAAAACATACATTCCATCTCTTTGCGGATCAGCCCCCAAACCTCACAGTTAATTGCACGGCACACAGGAAGTGCTGTCTTTGACTGGTTCAGAGTATATCTGCCAGGCGTGTTCTTACATGGTGCTTACAGCAGCCCGCCGGGGCGGGGGGGAGAAAGGCAGGCTGCCGGGAAAGAATCAAAGTCACCGCAGAGCCGAGCCCGGCTGGCACTGGCTCAGGTTTGCAGCCACGGGGCAATCCACCAGGGGGGTCCCCCGCACTGGCTCCCTGCGCTGGTGTGGAACTTGAAGCCCACTTCCCCCCTCTTAGGAAGGTGGGGTAAGGGCCCAGCCGGCGTGACTCAGTGGATGAGGGTTGACCTATGAACCAGGAGGTCACAGTTCCATTCCCGGTCAGGGCACATGCCCGGGTTGTGGGCTCCATTTTCAGTATGAGGGTGCAGGAGGAAGCCAATCAATGGATCTTTCTCATCATTGATGTTTCTCTCTCTCTCTCTCTCTCTTCCTCTCTGAAATCAATAAAATAATTATTAAAAAAAAGAAACGTGGAGGAAGGAATTGACATCTATTGGACAATTACTCTCTGCCAACTTCCGGGCTGGAGGGGTGTAGACATCATCTCAGGGGCCCAGGGAAGTATGGTAAGTGGTCCCCCATGTGCAAAACACTGCGGCCAGGACACCCATGTTTTATGCTCCATTGCATAGCACAGAAGAGGCAGAAGTGGCCAGACAAACGGGGAGGAAATGACTTTAACTGACTGGAGGTCAATTATGTGTCCAGCTGCACTGTTCTAGATGCTGTCACCTACATGGCCTCATTTAATGCCCACAACGACCTGGCAGAGGAGAGCTCACTGCACCCGTGTGAGAGGCGAGGCAACTGGCTCAGAGAGGTCAGACTGTTTGCCCAAAGCCACACAGCGGAGGACGGAGGAGAGGAAAAGCTGGCACTCCTGTCTGTCTGACCCTGAAGCCTCTATGGTGTCCCAGCCCTGTCCTGTGGCCACGTCCTGGGGTCTCTGCACAGCACACCACGGTCCCAGGTCCCCACACCCCCTGGTCCCTGCCCACACCCAGTGTCCTGGTGGGCCAGGCAGCAGGTGCCTGGCCTCGGGCTCTGTCCTCGCCCTGAGGACTGATTCAAGACTGCTCCTGGGTACTAAGGGTGCGCAGGAGAGAGGAGGAATTCGCGGGGGAGACCGGAGCCTTGGATCAGCCAGGCGGCGGGAGGGCCTGGGTGGCGGGCCCAGGAAGGCTGCCTCCACCAGGTCACTGGAGGTGGAGCCTTGCAGAGGGAGCTTCCTGAGAAGCCCAGGGCTGCTCCCCCCCCCCCCCCCCCCCCGCACAGACACTCCCCTTCACAGACCCTCCCAAGGACAGGCCTCCTGGACGCACACCGCAGAGGGCAGACCGAGGGGAGGGGAGCGGGGCGGCTCAGGTTCAAGGTGACACACCCGCACACACAGAGCCAGCCCATCACTTGTGTCCAGACCCACCCACAGGGCGGCACATGTGCCCAGAGGCCCCACAGCCCCCACGAGGGCTGCTCACGCCCACACTCCCACCCACCCACGGGGGTGCAGAGGGTGCAACCGGCACCAACCTTTGGAGGTTGTCAGGAAGGATGGGGAGCGTGGGTGGTATTTTCGCCATCGCTGCCAGGCCCGCCCCCTGCTGCCCCAGCAGCTACCAGCTCAGGAAGGAGTCTCATCCTCAGAAGGGGTCTGGTTCCTTTGCTCAGCCCAGTTCCCTCTGGCCTGTGCCCTGGAGGCTTGGCGGTGTGGGGCGGAGGAGGGGCGGGGGTGGATGCCAGCGGGGGAGGGGCAGGCGGAGGGCGGACTGGACCGCAGGAGTCTGTCTGTCTAGGGCTTCTGGGCTGGCCTGGAGGTCAGAGGAGCTCAGGCCTCACGCCTTGCTGCCCCCGTGGTGGCCCAGACAGTGGGGGAAGGGCCTCATCCAACTCGGATCAGGATTCCCTGGCCTTCGAGGTGCCAGGAAGGATGATGCGAAGCCTGATTCCCGAAACACCAGGGGAGGTGATGGGGTCGGGCGGCCAAGGTCTGGGGTGGTGGGCGTGGGGGCCTCAGGCTTGGCCAGGGCTGACACCTGTTCCCAGCGACCCCAGGGCTTGGACCCTTCTCTGGGGCGGGCTCCCCGCACAGAAGTATTTCTCCTTCCCCAAATCTCTACAAAGAGGTGTGTGTGTAAGATGGGAGTGAAGAGAGGGCAGGCGGGACGCCTGAGAGGGAAGGGGAGCTTTGGGGACGACAGATGACCCCCGCTGCCACGGTGGTCGCAGAGGAGCGTTGGGGGAGGGTCACCGCTGCCCACACCATCCAGCCCGTGTTCGCAGGGGCCAGCATGCTGCCCCAGCGGCCCCTCTGCTCATGCTGGAGGCGGGGAGCGGCCCGCGACCTTACCGTCTGGGGGGGGCTGCCCACAGTCATCTCCACATAGTAGCCCTGACCGGACTTGCCCCTCAGGTTGTCCACCATCTCCACGAAGCTGCCCCTCCGGCCGGGCTCCTCGGGCTCCTCGGTGTCCCGGGGCAGTCGCAGGCCCAGGGGGGTGCCCCCTAGCCCGCTCCGCAGAGGCAGCCGGATGCCAGGCTGGGCACAGCGGGCGGGCAGCACCGCCGAGCCCATCCACAGCAGGAGCCAGGGCAGTGCCGGGGCCATCGCGGCCCAGCCTCCAGGCCCTCAGGGCTCACTCGGGCCCACGTCTGTCCCTAAGGTCTGACCCCAGCTCTGGGTGCCGGTGGTTTCTCAGGAAAGCGAGCTGTGCAGCATCGGGGCTCCCGCGGGCCTTGGACCAGCCGGCCCAGCTGTGGGACGGCAGGAACGATCGGCAGAGAGCGCGAAGGGGAGCCGGATCCCAGCTACATCTGGCCAGAGGCGTGCAGCCTCAGCACAGGTCGGGGAGAGGCCGGGCTGGGCCCCCTGGGGGTGCTGGAAGGGGCGAGCATGGCAGGTCGGCAGCGCTGGTTTCCCGGGGCTCCCGGCAGGTCGGTGGCGGGGAGAGGCATGGGCTCCTGCAGCTGCACCGCTGGTCAGGCCACCATCATCCAGCTCCCACTCCCAGGCAGGCTGGGCGGAAAGACTTGTGGCGGTGGCTGTCAAGCCGAGGTCTCGCTGTTCCGTGGGATCGCTGGGAAGTGTAGTCTTCCCAGGCAGCAGCCAGCTTCCGGGGCTGGTGAGGGGTCTGGGATGCCCTCTGCTGAGCTGGAGTCCACCCTGCAGCACCTGGCGGGCAAGGTGGCCTGGCCTTGGCGGGGCGGGAGGACCCACTAGCAGAGAGTGGTACCGACCTCGCATTCTGTCAGTCCTTCATCCTGCATTTATTAAGCACCCACCGTACGCCAGGCATTCTGCCAAGCCCTGCGGAATAAAGGCACATGCACCGCACAAAATGAGGTGGCGATTAATAAATTAGTACTACAACTTCGGAGAAAAAGTACACGGACAAAATTAGAAGAGAAGTCACAGACTAGAAGATAACATTTGGCACACAATAGAGAGACAAAAAGTGAATTTCTATACTACAAGAGGTCAATAACCTCCCCCCCCAAACAACCTGGTAGAAATATGAATAAATAACATAAACAGGTAATTAATAGAAGAAATTCAAATGGTCAATAAACATGAAAAAAAGTTTAACTTCATTCATGGTGAAATAATGCAATTAAATAAACATTTAGATAACATCATTATTCATTATTTTGCTTCTCATATTAGTAATAACTGGTGTGAAGTTGTTGGTTGGGCTATAAATTATTCTATTCTTTTCTTTTTAAAAAATTATTCTGTTTTTAGAGAGAAATTTGGCAATGCCTATTAAAATGTAAAAAACATACTCTGAGCAATGTCAATTCTAGAATTCTATACAAAAATAACAGTATTTCAACTACAAAAATAACAGTATTTCAAAACAAAATAAGTGATTATCAATAAGTGAATGAGACAGTCATTGAACAGAATGCTATGAAAGCATTATAAAGATAGAGTGCCACCCTAGCCCATTTGGTTCAGCAGATAGAGCTTCTGCCTCTGGACTGAAGGGTCCTGAGTTCAATTCCAGTCAAGGGCACATGCCCAGGTTGCGGGTTCCATCCCCAGTGTGGGGTGCGCAGGAGGCAGCCGATCAATGATTCTCTTTCATCATGGATGTTTCTTTCTCTCTCTCTCTCTCTCTCTCTCTCTCTCTCTCTCTCTCCTTTCTCTCTCTCTCTCTCTCTCTCTCTCTCTCTCTCTCTCTCTCTCCTCCCCCCTCTTTCCCCCTCTCCCTTCCTCTCTGAAATAAATTAAAATATGTTTAAAAAAAGAAGAAGAGAAAAGAATAGAGTGCCCTGGCTGGCATGGCTCAGTGAATAGAGCATTCGCCTGCTTACCAAAGGGTCAAGGGTTCGATTTCTGGTCAAGGGCACATACCAGGTTCAATCCCCACCCTGGCTGGGGAGCCAGCTGGAGGCACCCAATTGATGTTTCTCACATCGATGTTTCTCTGTCTCCCTCCCCCTCCCTCCCTCCTTTCCAGGCTGGAAAGGCAATGGGAAAAAAATACCTCAGGTGAGGATTAACAACAACAACAACAGAATAGAGTAACTTCTTTCAAAAACAAATATTTTTGTTGATTTAAGAGAGGAAGGGATAGGGAGAGAAAGATAGAAACATCTATGATGTGAGAGAATCATTGATCAGCTGCCTCCTGCACCCTCCCACTGGGGATTGAGCCCGCAACCTGGGCATGTGCCCTGACCAGGAATCGAACTATCAAACCACTGAGCCACGCCGGCCAGGCCTGAAGTAACTTCTTATGAAATTTACCTTGGAAACTGCTTATCACATGTTAAATGCAAAGAGCCCATTGTAGCCCAAACCGGTGTGGCTCAGTGGATAGAGCGTCGGCCTGCGGACTGAGGGGTCCTGGGTTCGCTTCTGGTCAAGGGCATGTACCTTGGTTTCGGGCACATCCCCAGTAGGGAGTGTGCAGAAGGCAGCTGATCGATGTTTCTCATCGATGTTTCTAACTCTCTATCTCTCTCCCTTCCTCTCTGTAAAAAATCAATAAAATATATTTTAAAACAACAACAACAAAATCCCCACAAAGAGCCCATTGTAGAACAGTAAGTACATTATGACCCCATTTCTATAAAAATTAAAAAGTATGCACTTGTGCATACACATGTCTGCGTATAAATTTACACCCACATAAGCATGAAAAGGTCTGATAGACAGGAACCAAAAGTGGATTCCTCCAAAGGGTGGGATTCATGTCTTCCTTCATTTGCTCATTCATTCATTCAGACAATCATTCACTCATTCATTCATTCAGCCAATGTTTTTTGAGTGCTTACTACGTTCTAAGCATTGTTTAGGCACTGTGGATACAACAATAAAGTGGACAAAACTCGCACCCTCATGCAGCTTACAGACAATAAAGGAGTAAATATACAGTATTTCAGGTGGTGACATGCTGTATGGAGGAAAATAAAGCAGAGGGGAGAAGGATGGGGCAGCTTGCAGTGTTAAATAGGGTGGATTGAAAGTGTAGAGGGAACATTTCACATCTTTATATAATTTTTTTAAACGGCAGGATTAGTGAGTGCTTTTCTTTCTTATTATGTGGTTGATTATTTTGTATATTATAAGTAAATAGCATGAAACAAGAATAAATGTTTTAACAGTGGAATTTCTGACCTGGGGGTAGGACATAAAATTTGAGACTGATGTGGTTTTTTTCCTCCCCTATCTTTGAAAAATCATCCCTAGGTATCCCTGACTGGAGAAGAAAACCTACTGTGTGAAATTCTGTCTCTCTTCTTCGCTTACTGGGCATATTACAGTACATCCGTTGGTGTGTCATTTGTGCTATTTCCCCCCAAAGACTTGCTTTCTTAATTATGTTAGCCTAAGGGCAGTTAAAAATTGGTTTGCATTTCTGAGTACAAACCTATAGGGAATCCTGATAAAATGCAAATTGCTTATCTGTGTGAGGCAATCCCATTAATTCCACAATGACCCTTATTTTATTAGTTCTCCCCTTGACAGAGCAAGGGACACATGCTAAGGGACAAAAGTTAAGAGTTTTGACGGCTGTTGAAGTCAACCAAATTGATTGCAAGTTCTTAAACAGAGGCACCAAGTCCACAAAAGGTTTTTTGAATCCCTGTTTTGTGCAAGGTTTGTGACGTAAACTGGCGAGCCCTTCGAGTTCCTTCCAGTCGGGTCTCTTTGGCTTCTCTGAGAGACTCTTAAGGAGAGTGGACAGGAAGGGGGAGCGAAGATTTGTCATGTGCAGGCAGAATAAAGGAAGTATAGGCAGCACGGCCGCAGCAAGGTTTAACGTTAAACACGAGGACTACGTTCTGGGAATCTGGTTGTGGATCAACAGGAACAGCAACCTGGTTTCCTCGTTCTGCAATCAGCCCTGAGTGGCGTGGGACTAGTTTCGGGGGTTCGGGAGAGCCAGACGCCTCTCCACAATGGACCTTATCAGGAGCTTCTCCAGGTGTGCCATTCTCCTTTCAACCATAAAGTAACCGTGGGGAACTGTAACCCACGCCACCATTTTTGACAGTTTCCATAAAAGCTGACTAATATGTAGCTTGTAGAGAAACGGCCTGCTTGTGTAAGAATCCTAGGCACTAACTTCAGAAGGTGCAGACTCTGGCCTTCAGTTATCCCAGTTCTGGGAGACTGGCTGACCTTCGACTATAGAATGCGGATGATACAGAACCAGAATGGTGTAGAACCAGGAGGACGCACATCAGACCATCACTTGACCAGTTTCGAGATCCTTATCAGAATGGACTGTGCTGGCCTGCACGCAGAGGACTTTTCAACCCCCTCCCCTGATCTCTTTGTTCTGCATTGCCTTCCTCCTTAGAAAAACCTCTGCCTGCACTAAGATGCAGAGATGGGCTTTGGGGCAAGAGTCCCCCAGCACTCAGACTTCTTGCCGTTTCACCAGCATCTGTCTCATGAGTTTGGTTTTCATGGTGCAGGCAGCAGAACCTCGATTCCGGTTATAGTAACATCTCTTAACTTTCCTGTTCCCCAGTTTTCGAACTGATAATGGCCAGAGTTGTCTTTGCCACTCTGAACCTTCTCTAGGAGGTTGAGAACATATGAGAGAAAGATTTTTGTTCTCTGTGTAAGCAAAACTAAAGCTCTTTGGAGTTATATTAGTAGCAACCCTTCTGCCAAATAGGGGGTGCGGAGGGGTTATACATTGTGTCACTCTTTTTCCTCTTTAAACAGTCTCTTCAAAATAGTTAGGACAGATATTACCCCCACTTTGCAGATATGCAAACTGAGCCCATGCTCTGGTGAAAAGATGAACAGTAGAAACTAGTCTCTTAACTCCATGTCAGGTGCTCATTGACTTAATCAGAGCACAAGGCAGCCATTCTTTTTTTTTTTTTTGGGGGGGGGGAGGGGGGTTTGAGTGTTCTATTACCTTATATTCACATTTCTGTTGTTTATTAAAGGCTTATGGGTTGATTATTTATGATTGTTCACCTGATATTAATCACACTACTAAAAAGTGATGAGGAATAAATTGCCCTAGTTAATTCACGTTACTATAAATGCAGTGAATGCACCTTTCCTGACTGGGAAGGAATTCCCCTCATATCTAAATTCAGAGCTTTCTTTGAGCCCCTTGCGGAGCCACAGGGACTATCTTGGACTACATCTCCCATTGTGCAATGGGAAAGGTGCAGCACTCTTCCGTGATCTGACAGGACGCCTAACCAATCCAATGTCAGAGCTCTCATTCTGCGACCTATTGACTCCGGGTAGAGGCGGGACTCTCAGTTTCGACGTTGTTACCCTTCCCGGAAGTGGCTGTGGGCCGCTGCAGGGCAACACCCCGGCGTCCCTGGAAGCGGGGAGCGGGGGAGCCGGGGTGGTGCTGGGAAGTTGTGCCGAGCTGGGAGCCCTCGCCCGGAGCCTCTGGCGTGGGGCGCAGGTGAGGACGTCCTCGTAGGTGGGCTCGGGGGACCGGGAAAGGAGGGAGCGGGAGAGTCGAGGCACCCTCGGGTGCCAACGAGCGGGTGTGCACGAGCGTGGGCGGGGACTGCAGGAAGAAGCGAGAAAGGCGGGCGGGCCGAGTGCATCTGCCGGGACCCCCGGAGCGGCGAGGGCCGGGCCGGGAGGGGCTGCGGCCGGCCGGGCGCGGGCGGCGAGAGCTTGCGGCGCTCGTAGACCTGCCCTGCTCGGTGTGAAGGCCGCCGGCGAGCCTGGCGTGGATGCCTCTCTTGCGGGAAAGCTTCCTCGGGGGCCGACTCTAGGGTTAGCCAGACCCTTTCCCGCTTTGCGGCAGCTGGGAAGTTAGAAAGTTTTTGGTTTTCTTTTTTTAACTTTCCTTGCACTGATTTGAAAACATCTACCTTTTACTGTCCTCGCTAGGCTACCAAGATTCCTCTCTCCTGATTTTTTTTCTTTAATCCTCATCTAAGGATATGTTTTTATGGATTTGAGAGAGAGAGAGAGAGAGATAAATTGGTTGCCTCCCAGGATTGAACCTGCAACCCAGGTATGTGCCCTGACTGGGAATGGACCCTGCAACTGAACCGGCATCCTTTCCTGGGGGCTCCAGTCCACTGAGCCACCCCCCGGGGCTCTCCTGGCTTTTCTAACAGCCTTCCTCAGTTGCCTTTGCAGCCCTTCCATTCTACTCACCACAGCCAGCTCTGGGTGACTTCACCCAGAGGTTCGGTTACCACCTATTCAATGGTGATTCCCACTAACTATGCCTCCAACCAGGTCTCTTTCCTGAGCTCAGATCTGTTTAGATCTGCTTACTGGTCATCCCCAACTGCACCTTCCCAACCTTCCTGGTCCCCAGATCTGTTCCTCCTCTTGTTCTTCCTGTCTCAGTGGAGGACTTCACCATTCACAGCCAAGTTGCACCTGGAACTCCTCCAATACTTGCAGCAAACGTTTGCTGGGAATTTCCTCTCTTCTAGGTGGCATGCTAGGTGCGCTGTTGGCCAGGTGTGGAAATGAAAAGATATCCCTGAACAGGATACTGGCTTAAGTGCTCTGGCTTCCCACCTCTCTCTCCCTCCTTTGGCGAAGACATCAAGTCCAGTTATTCTCCATAGAATCTGGCCCTTCCTTCCCATTCTCACAGCCACTACTTTAGTTCGTAACTTCTTGCCTGTGCGTTCAGGGTAACTGCTTCCGTGGCCCCTCGGCCTCTGTTCTTGCCCTCCTCGAATTAGTGCTTCCACAGCTGTCCTGATGACATGAAATCCCGTGACGACTCCTCCTCAGGCACCGGACGCAGTCCTTTACGGGGTGCTCCTTCCTTCCGCCGTCCCTTGCACTCTGGTCACGTCGGAGTGGTTCGGGCTCAGGCTTTGGAATCGCATGCACGTGGGTGTGCACATGTTTTGCTGTGCACCTTTGGACAAATTGTGTTTTATTTAAACCAGGGGTTCCCAACCTGTTTTTGGCCATGCCCCACCTAAGCATCTCTAAAATCCTGATGCCCCCACCCCCATGACATAGAATTCTTATTATTCAAAAAGTGAGCTTCTATTCACATGGAGGAAGCCTAAAAGGCCATTAACTTGGTCTAAGCAGGCTTCCAAAGAACATGGCATCCATGAAAGAGAAAAATAAAAGAACGAAAGGACAGGTGAAGTACTGAGGAAGAAATCACTAAGAAATTGTTAAGAAAATAATAGTATGAAGTGACATGAAAAAATAACAAAGTTTCAAAACAGAGAACTGAAATGCATAAATATGTCACAATGTATATTAATAGACTGTATATGAGGCCCCTAGAACCATAAGAAATGGAAAAAATTCACTGTTAATAACTCGTCCTCGAATTTCCCCCCTTAGAAATCAAATTGCCCCCCTGTGGGGCGTGTGCCCATTGGGAACCACTGATTTAAACCTTGCTGAGACTCCGTTTCCTTATTTGAAAAATGACAATAATCTCTTCCTAGCTGAGAGGCTAAGGTGAGATGATGTGTGTAAAACATGAGTGCAGTTCTTGGGATGTAGGCAGTGTTCAGTGATTATAAACTTTTGTTGTCACAATGAATTCTCTGCACCCCGTATTCTTTCCTGCCCTGCCTTTGTGCACGCTGCTGCTTCTGCCGTACATCCCCCTGCTCCCTCTCCTGGGGAGCTGCTGCTCATCCTTCATCACCACTTCCACGGTCCTCATCTTCCAGAGTACGCTTAGTTGCCCTTTTGTGCCCCATTGTCTTTTGTTACTTCCCTTAATGTGCTTAACATTTTATATGATCACTAGAGGCCCGGTGCACGAATTCGTGCACGGGTGGGGTCCATCGGCCTATTCGGCGATCATTGGGGCCGTCTCATCCAGTGCAGGGGGAGGGACCATGGGAGGTTAGCTGGACACCCTGATCAGGCCGATTGGGGCTGGCTGGCTGGGGGAAGGAGCCACGTGAGGTTGGCCAGCCGAGGGAGGTTGGCTGTGGGAGCGCACTGACCACTAGGGGGCAGCTCCTGCGTTGAGTGTCTGCCCCCTGGTGGTCAGTGCACGTCATAGTGACCGGTCGACCAGTCGTTCGGTTGACCAGTCTTAACGGTCGCTTAGACTTTTATATATATAAATGTCTGTACGTGTTTGGCTTCCCAACTAAGCTGAGCTGGAGTTCAAGCCCATTTTTAACCAGGTTTGTAGCCCTAACAGTGAGCACAGTGCTTGACCCAGGCTAGGTGTTTAGTAGCTGGTTATTGAATGTCTGAATGGTCTTTTTTTGTTGTTAATCCTCACCTGAGGATACTTTCCATTGATTTTTAGGGAGCGTGTAAGAGAGAGGAAGAGACAGAGAGAAACATCAATGTGAGAGAAACACATCGATTGGTTGCCTCTTGCATGCACCCCGACCAGGGCCCAGGCCGGGGAGGAGCCTGCAACCAAGGTATGTGCCCTTGACTGGAATCAAACCCGGGACCCTTTGGTCCACAGGCCGATGCTCTATCCACTAAGCCAAACCAGCTAGGGCTAAATGGTCTTAATTAATACTCCCTCGTACTGGGTTTGTCTTCTGGAACAATGTAAAATTAGGCCTTTAAGAATGTGAATTGTACAGAATAGATCCAGAGACATGGAAGCATGTAATGGACTAACGAATCTCAGAAGGAAGGGGAAGGGCAGGAAGAGATTAACCAAAGATCTTATATGCATAACCCACAGACACAGACATTAGTGCTGTGAAGGCCTGGGGTGGGGACGAGAGTGGGGAGGAGGGGTCAATGTGGGGAAAAGAGGGATATTTGTAATACTTTCAACAATAAAAAAAATTTTAAAGAAGTGAATTGTAATAACAACGACTGACAATTACTGAGATCTTAATATATTTTAAGTATTTTACATCTACTGAATCATATCTCTCACAACCCTTTGAGATAGATATTGTTATTATCCCCATTTTACAGACGAGGAAACTGAGGCAACTTGCCCAGCTGGTAAGTGGTAGAGCTGAGATTAAATCCAAGAATGTTCTAAGACCTGTGCTCATTGCCACTACATAATCAATTCTATGTCTTCTGCCTTTTCCCCAAAGTCTCCTCTAGTAATTTATTCTCCCCTATAGTGAACTTTCTTTAAAATTGTTCAAGCAGATCAGAAGGAATAAATATGCAGGGAACTGTAATCGTGCGTGTGCGTAGGCGTGTGCGTGTGCATGTTTTGTTAGTGTTCAGATGTACAAACTGTTGACAAATCAACAGCATTAGGAAGGTAACCGATGCCCAGGGAAATGAGAGGAAACTTCTTAGGATCTGATTTTTGGCTTAATATGGGCAAGACCTTTTCATAGTTAATCCTACATAATAAAAGGCTAATATGCAAATTGTCCCCTCAACTGGGAGTTCGGCCAGGCGGTGGGGTGGCCGGCCAACCGCCCACAGCCCCTCTCTTGGCTGGCCCAGTCTGATTGGCCCTGATCGGGCAGGCTGGCCAGACCCCACCTGTGCATGAATTCGTGCACCGGGCCTCTAGTCCTATATACTATAATAAAAGCCTAATATGCTAAGTGTCCGACTGTTCGACCATTTGACCAGTCGCTATGATGTGCACTGACCACCAGGTGGCAGATGCTTCAACCAGTAGGTTAGCTTGCTGTTGGGGTCCGGCCAATCAGGACTGGGCGAGATGGGCCGGATTCGCCCTGCAGTCCTCCCACGGTCCCTCCCTGGCCCTGATCGTGCACCAGTGGGGTCCCTCGGCCTGGCTTGCGCCCTCTCGCAATCCGGGACCCCTCAGGGGATGTCGGACTGCCAGTTTCGGCCCAATCCTCACAGGCCAGGCTGAGGGATCCCACCAGTGCATGAATCTGTACATTGGGGCCTCTAATCTATATATATAAAAGCCTAAGTGACTGTTCGACCATTTGACTGGCAGCTATAGCACACACTGACCACCAGGGTGCAAATGCTCAATGCACAGGCATGGAAACATGGAACAGACTGATGAATTTCAGAGGGAAGGAGGTGGGGGGAGGGCGGGAAGAGATTAACCAAAGATCTTATATGCATACTAGAGGTCTTGTGCACAGATTCATGCACTGGTGGGGTCCCTCGGCCTGGCCTGCAGGGATTGGGCCGAAATGGCAGTCTGACATCTCCCGAGGGGTCCTGGATTGCGAGAGGGCGCAGGCCAGGCCGAGGGATCACTCTGGTGCATGGTTCGTCTAGTACCTCTATAACTATGGAATTGGCAATAACATCAGTAAAACTGCTCAGGTATTGTGTACCAGGGACTATGCTAGGTATTTTATAAGAAGTATCTCATTTCATCCTCAAACATCCTTTGATGTAGATTATCATGAGTGTTTCCATTATACACATGAAGTGAAGGGCCTTGCCTCATTTGCCTATGGTCATACAGCTGGTAAGGGAGAGAGCTGGGATTTGAATTCAGGTGTTTCTGGCCCCGAAGCTGGTCCTTGGACCACTATGCTGTCTGTCACAGAATAGAGAGGACAGTTTTGGCATGGAAGGGATAGTTAGACCAAAGGTCTTACAGGTTTTCTGATTCTGAGATTCCTTGGTTCTATGTTAGTGGTTTATAGCAGACAGAGCTTCTACAGTTTATATACCGTATTTTGGGCTTGGTCAGAAAATGCAGAGGAAGAAGGAGGCCTGGCTCTCATAAGTTTGTGGTTAACAGGGAGGGGAACATATTCCCATGAAAAAAGTAATATTAGGAGTAATATGCCTATGAACACAGGAAAACTGTGTCCTTACTGCTGAGGAGGTTATGCGTTCATGGGAGTGGCTGAGGTTAGCCAGGGAGGGCTGCCTGGAGGAGGTATATGAGCCACTTTTTTCCTCTAGATTCTAGGATTGGCAGGAGATGGATGAGTGCCATTGGATGACCCCTTCCCTACAATTGTTATGGCTCATTGAGGGTGTCGGGCCTGGTGGCAAGTAGAACTCATCACATTTCATCTGTTGGTAAGTGCTACGTAGAGGACATCATTGATGGTTCTGAAGTCATGTGGCTACTACGATCGGCAGTCTCAGCTTGGAAGGGAATGTTAGGACCCGTGCCATGTACTTGGAGTAGCAGATCTCAGGCTGCTGTCTTAGACATCTCATCTTCCCGGTTACCCCTGTAGTCCAGGTTATCGCGACCTCTCACCTATACTAGCTCACGGTTTCTTTTCTTTTCTTCTTCTTTTTTTAAAAAATAAATCTTTATTGTTCAGATTATTACAGTTGTTCCTCTTTCCCCCCCCCATAGCTCCCCTCCATCCGGTTCCCACCCCACCCTCTGCCCGTACCCCCACCCCCCACTGTCCTCATCCATAGGTGTACGATTTTTGTCCATTCTCTTCCCACACCCCCCACACCCTTTTCCCCCCGAGAATTGCCAGTCCACTCCCTTTCTATGCCCCTGATTCTATTATATTCACCAGTTTATTCTGTTCATCAGATTTTTTATTCACTAGATTTTTAGATTCACTTGTTGATAGTTATGTATTTGTTGTTCATAATTTTTATCTTTACCTTTTTCTTCTTCTTCCTCTTCTTAAAGGATATCTTTCAGCATTTCATGTAATACTGGTTTGGCGGTGATGAACTCCTTTAGCTTTTTCTTATCTGTGAAGCTCTTTATCTGACCTTCAATTCTGAATGATAGCTTTGCTGGGTAGAGCAATCTTGATTGTAGGTTCTTGCTATTCATCACTTTGAATATTTCTTATTACTCCCGTCTGGCCTGCATAGTTTCTGTTGAGAAATCAGCTGACAGTCATATGGCTTCTTGTAGGTAACTAACTGTTTTTCTCTTGCTGCTTTTAATATTCTCTCTTTGTCTTTGCCCTTGGCATTTTAATTATGATGTGTCTTGGTATGGTCCTCTTTGGATTCCTTTTGTTTGGGGTTCTGTGTGCTTCCTGGACTTGTAAGTCTATTTCTTTCACCAGGCGGGGGAAGTTTTCTGTTATTATTTCTTCAAATAGGTTTTCAGTATCTTGCTCTCTCTCTTCTTCTGGCACCCCCATAATTCTGATGTTGGTACGCTTGAAGTTGTCCCAGAGGCTCCTTACACTATCTTCATATTTTTGGATTCTTTTTTCTTTTCTGGTTGGGTATTTTTTGCTTTTTTGTATTTCAAATCTTTGACTTGATTCTTGCGATCCTCTAGTTTGCTGTTGGATCTCTGTATATTATTTTTTATTTCAGTCAGTGTATGCTTAATTTCTAGTTGGTCCTTTTTCACATCCTCCAGGGTATTGCTAAATTTATTGGCCTTTTCTAGAAAATTCTTGAAAAACCTTATAACTGTGGTTTTGAACTCTATATGCAGTCGTTTGCTTTCCTCCATTTCTTTCATTTGTGTCCTGTTTCTTTGTCTGTGCATTTTGGCTGCTTCCCTGTGTTGATAGAGTGGCTTTGTGTGCTAGGTGTCCTATAGGGCCCAGTGGGTCAGCCTTCCCAGTCAGCTGAGGTGGACACTCTTGGTGCACCCCTTTGTGGGCTGTGTGCACAGTCTTGTTGTAGTTAAGACTTGATTGTTGTTGGTATCCCTGGGGGGAATTGACCTCCAGGCTAATTGGCTGTGAGGATCAGCTGTGTCTATGCTGGGAGAACTTCTGTGCTGGAGACACCCTTATGAGACAAGACTTGCTTCAGTGGGGCTTTGGTGCTCATTGAGTCTGCCCCCTGAGTGTGTCCTTTATGGATCTGAGGAGTTGTAATCTGAATGGTCCCACTCTGATCCCTGGGTACACTGGCTCTTGGATCTCCAAGGAGGTGCTAATTTAGCCTCTGCCTGAGGCCACCCAGCAGGAGCTACGGAGAGATCTGCAGATTCCTCTTCTTTGTTTGGGTTTGGAGGTGCCCAGATGAGGCCCAGCTGTGAAGCAGTGCAAGCTGCTGTGGAGCCTTGGGCCTTCTTTTGGATGTTCTGGGTCTTTCTGACTCAGCTGTAGGTAAGTTTAGAATTCAAAGGACCAGGCCATTCATATGCAAAAGCCTCTGCGCTCAGCTTGCATGGGGCGGAGTCTCGGCAGAGCAAATAGCAATGGCTTCCCATCAGCCCTGCCCTGAGTGGCCCCTGGGCCTCAGTGTCCCACGGTAATCACTCCAAGCACCTCTGAGAGAAAGCCACCCTCGAGTTCCACCCGATGCCAGACAGTCCAGTTTCTCCCCGTATGAGTCTGGGTCCCCAGAGTCTCACCTGGAACTAGAGTTCAGAGCATTCGGGAGCTTTTGTCTCCCTCCTGATTGAGAAAGCCAGCCGCATACTCAGTTGCCAGCTCTCTCTGCGCGCGTGCCTCCGTACCTCTGCCTTTCACAGCTCCTGTAAGTCTCAGTGTGCTTTTCTCTTTCCTTCTAGTTGTAGAATTTCCACTCAGCCAGCCTTCCTGTGGTTCTGCATGATGTTCGTTTTGTCTTTTAGTTGTAGTTTTGAAATTGTTGTGTGAGGCAGTTTAGGTGTTTACCTATGCCGCCATCTTGGTTTCTCCTTCTCTCGGTTTTTTATTAATCTCTCTGCAGCCCCTTGGATTTTCTCCCTTCTAATCTGGCCTCCATTCCAGTCTGCATTCCCAGTGGCTGCCAGAGTGATCTTTTCAGAAGGTATATCTAAAAAAAGCATGTTTCCTGGCTTTCTTATTATAAAGGCCCACTTCTCGGCATGGCGTGGCTTCCACCCAAGTCCCCAGCAGCATCTGCAGCCATGCTGCTGCTTGCTTGGTGTGATTTCCTGTCGCTGGGCCTTTGCACGTGCTGCTGGTTCTGTTGGAACACCTTTTCCACTCTCTGTCCAGTGAATACGTACCTGTCCTTCAGTCCTCAGCATAGGCTTTAAGTCAGGTTCATTTCCTCCAAAGCTCTGACCTCGTTTATAATTGTACATTTATCTGTGACTTCGGGATGTTTGTCACCCTCCTTGAGGCCATAGCCCAGGGGAGTAGCCGCTGAATGGCTTTTATCACAGCCATAATGAACACAGCTCCCTGCATAGTGCTCGAATGAGTAAATGATCTCTGGTAGCCATTAAATAAATACGGTTTCTCTTCCCACCACCTTCCTCAATTCGATAGTTCCTGCTCCTTTGGCCCTGTGCCTGCCCACTCTTTTCTGGACCTAGGCAAGGTGAGGAAAGACGGTAGAAAATAACCCACACTTTTAAAAAAAATTTTTTTCTGGCAGGTTTGTTTGACTGTTAAGTGATCCATGAATTCAGATTTCCAGGACCTTTCTGACCTTTAAGTAGTTTAACGTGGATAACTATGTGTATAGCTAATTAGGCACTTGGCTGCGAGGACAGAGATTTAACTGCCCGTGCTTTCTAGAGATGGGATGTGTCTAGGGGTGGGTAACATTTCTCAGATGCAGAGTTTCTCTGAGTAGCTGACACAAGGCCTGTATAGATCACCGCCTGTTGGAGTGACTAATTCTCAGCCTGCTGTTCAGGCCGCCCTTGGCTCCTCCCTCCCCAGAGATCTTCCCTCCCCCTCTCCTCGCAGCTCCGAGGATTAGACTCCTTAAGCCCCAGACCGTGGCCATGTGCGCTGCTCTTGGTCTTTCTGGCTCTGCCTTTGCAGAGTCTGTGTGTGTAGAGTCTGAGCCCTAGGTCCGCAAGGCATCCTTGGGCTCCTGTGGCAGAGGCCAGGTGCCCGCGGGGCCCAGGCCTGCAGGGGAGAAGGTGCTGCTTTCACCAGCCTGCCCTCCTGCCATGCTGCTCCGTGGTGCCTGGGGAGTGGAGGTGGCAGAGCCTGCTCCCTGTGCGTCCTAAGGCCAGACACCTCGCTTGCCCATCCCTCAGCTGTCAGGCTGCAGAGGGGGCCTCGGTAATGGCCCCTCATGGATCCCACGCCGTGGATCAGGGTTCCTCTCTGGGAATCTTGGAGCAGATTCAGAAGGACCAGGCCTGGCCATTTCCTGGGCACACGGTGCAGGCTGCTCCCAGCCCTGTGCGGACAGCTTTTTCTGCTCCCAGGGGTGTCCTGCCCACTCCTCTGGGACAGTGGCAGCCGCCGGAGAGGTCAGGACCTGCTCCTCAGACTGCTGTTGGTTGCAGCTGTGGCTGGCGCCGCCTCAGGTGGGGGACGCAGTCAGTGTAGGTGCTGCCGTCCGGGAGGGTGGCGTGACCTTGGGGTGCCGAGGTGGTTACAGGGACGGGAAAGGAGCAGTTCCAGAATGGCACCAGCTTGGCAGTTGAAGAATTTGGCACCGTCCCGCCCCCAAAGCTAGAAACCTTGGAGTCCAGTTGGACTCCTCTCCCCTCTTCCCTCTCTCGTCCTCGTCCTGTTAACATCGACGCATCCCTCGCATCTGCTCCTTCCCCTCCGTTCCCGCCGCTTCTGCCCTGCTTTAGGCCTCATCGCCTCTCACCTGGATGGCAGCCTCCTCAGTGGTTTCTGGAGCCCAGTCTCCTTTCCCTAATCCAGCCCTGCCACTCCTGCCAGGGCTCTCATCCTAAAGAAAGGCCGCCGTGTCACTCTCTTTCACTGAAGCCCACAGGGACCCCACCCCGCTTTGCTACAGGGCAGAGTCAAGGCTCTTACACACGGTCTACCCTGCTTCCCTCCTCTGCCCCCGCCACGCGCTGGCTCCCAGCTCCAGAAGCGGTCTGCGCGCCGTGTTCCCGCGCCTGGCGTAGCTCTCCACTCTCAGACCCTGGTGCCCACGCTCCTCCTCTGGTGCTCAGAGCAGGCGTGCTTTCCCTCCACCGGCACTGCTGTTGAGGTTGAGTGCTCTGCCTTCCCTGGAGGGTGAGCTCCCCGAGGGCACTGTTGGGTGTAAATAGGGCCCTTGTTGAGACGGTGTGACACGGGGGCTGTTGGTACCTGGCGGGGGTGTGGGGCTGTGTGCGTGGTGTGCTGTTGGTTATTTTGGTCACTAGGGTTTTCCGGCCGGGCTCCTATGCTGTTCGTTCTTTCTTCATTTGAGGGGCAGGAAGCCAACCTCGTGAGTCTGGTTCTCAGATCTTTTGTGGTCACCGAGGGTTCAGCAAGCCGTGGGCAGATGTGTCTCAGGGAACTTTCCCGGCACAGAGCTGGGCGGCCCGGGTTCCCTAGCATCTGGCACATTCCCAGCGAGGTTGGCTTGCAAGGTCTGGTTGGACCGAGGGGCCCATGATGCAGCTCTGACTTGGTCTCGTCTAAGCTGGGGCACTCATTCTCTCTTTGCGTAGGCCTGGAGCCCAGACCAGCAATGGCTGGAAGACCCATCCGCATAGGAGACCAGCTGGTCCTGGAGGAAGACTATGATGAGACCTACATCCCCAGTGAGCAAGGTAAGCGGCCTGGCGTGTGCTGCAATAGTTCTTCCAGGGCAGCAATCGGCTCTGACTTAATTTCATTCTTCTGATGCCAAGATGGTCTATGCACAGGGCTGCTCAGTCTGTTTGGCTTAGATCAGGGTTGGCAGACTATAGCCCATGGGCCTAACTGGTCTGTTGCTTGTTTTTTTTTTAAAAGATATTTTTATTGATTTTAGAGAGGAAGGGAGAGGGGGAGAGAGAGAGAAATATCAATGATGAGCCCGACTGGCATGGCTCAGTGTTGAGCGTCGACCTATGAACTAGGAGATCAAGGTTCGATTCCCGGTCAGGGCACAATCCCGGGTTGTGGGCTCAATTCCCAGTGTGGGGCGTGCAGGAGGCAGCCAGTCAATGATTCTCTCTTATCATTGATGTTTCTAACTCTCTCTCCCTCTCCTTTCCTCTCTGAAATCAATAAAACAAACAAACACAAAAAAAACACAAAAAATCTCCTTTAAAAAAAAAAAAGAAATATCAATGATGAGAGAGAATCATTGATTGGCTGCTTCCTGCACGCCCCTGTCTTGGGATCATGCCCTGACCAGGAACTGAACCATGATCTTCTGGTTCATAAGTCAATGCTCAACCATTGAGCCATGCTGGCTGGGTCTGTTGCTTGTTTTTATAAATAAAGTTTTATATACAAAACAGCCATGCTTGTCCATTTATAATCTGTGGCTGCTTTCATGCTGCAAGGGCATTGCTGAGAAGTCGTGACAGAAAGCATATGACCCACAGCCTAAAATGTTCACCGTCTGACCCTTTCTAGAAAAAGTGCCGGCCTTGGATTAGACCAGGGATTAATTTAAATGAAAAGACAGTACGGGATATTACGAAATGCAGTGTGTGCTGAGGCCAGGGGAAACTCAATTTCTTAAGAACAAACTAAAGCAGTGTTTTTTCTTTAAACAACAATAACATTATTAATAGCCATAAGAACAAAATTCTGCGCATTCTGTGCAGTAAGACCTCTGTACTTCCTCATAGTAAGTCATGAGTTAGGTACTTTTATTGTCCCCGTTTTACAGAGGAAGAAGCCGAGGCGCAGAAAGGCTAAGTGACTTCTCTGCAGCCACACAGTTCTCCTAATCAGGACAGCTGGAACCCACGCCCAGTATTCTTTTATTGTTTAAAAATTTTATTAAAAAAAAAAAAGGAACGCTTCACGAATTGGGTGTCATCCTGGTGCAGGGGCCATGCTGATCTCCTCTGTATGGTTCCAGTTAGCGCGTGTGCTGCCGAAGCGAGCACCACGCCCAGTCTTCTTAAGGGCCTGCACTTCGAAGCACTATGCCATTTTGGGGGGTGAAGATTCTTTTGAAATTGTCATGAATTATGGACCTGGACACACAAATTTTGCTTATAATTCAGATGGTTTGAAGGCCTGTTGGGGGCGGGAAAGAACTCTTTCACCCTCATTAACCCCTGGGCTTTGCTTATAGCATGAGATTTCTGTTTGTTTGCCGTGGAGAGATTTTTAATTTTCATGTTAAATGTATCCGTCCATTCTCATGTGGCCTCTGAATGTTGTATCACAGTTAGAAAAGCCTTCGCTACTGCAAGGAGAAATGCTTACGTTTCCCTCTGGGTTTGTCCCTACACCATTTGTGGAGCAGCTCGCCGTCCCCCACCACTGGGGGCTGCCTGTGTGCCTCCGGTCTCTCCCTTCTCTTCCATGGGGCTGTCTGCTCATAGCGGGACCGTGTGCTCCATCACCGAGACTCAGTACTAAGTTCTCATGTCTAGCAGGGCGGAAGGCCCTCCTCTCTTGTTTGTTTTATCTCCCCGTGATCTTCAGTTCTGGGCAGGGCCCGGCATGTGGGAACTTGGTATCTTGGTAAAAATTGTGTTCAATTTATGAATGAACCTGGAGGGGAGAGATGTCTTTGTGATGTTGTCTTCCTGTCCAAGAACATTCTACTCCTTCCCGTTTGTGTTTCTCAGGAGTGATTTAATTTTTCTTCATGTAGGTTTTGTACATTCCTTGCTCATTTTATTTCTTAAATATTTTATCTTTAAATAAAAAAAAATTCAATTACAGTTTACATTCAATATTATTCTCTATTAGTTTCAGGTGTACAGCAAAGTAGTTAGAAAATCATGTACTTTACAAAGTGGTCCCCCCTGCTGCTTCACCTGGCCTCGACATTATTGTTATTATTTTTTAATAATCGAACCCTGACCTCCTAGTTCATAGGTTGACGCTCAACTTCTGAGCCACACCGGCTGACGGTATTATCGACCGTGTTCCCTGTGCCGCCCTCTGCACCTCTCTGACTCTTCTGTGGCTACCTGTTTGCGCTGCTTAATCCCTTGTAAACGAGTTCCAATGTTTTTCTCAGGTTCTTATTAAGCACTCTCTTCTGCTCAGTCCAAGCTTCGGCGTCCTAAGCCCAACCCCCATTCCTCTCCCTGGGCGCCCAGTAGCTTCCCAATTAGCCTCTCTGCTATATCCTCGCCCTTTCCCGTCTGCTCTGCTGAGCACAAGAGTGCTCTCTTTAAATGTGAAGCGGGCCATCTCAGGGCTCTGAGGATTAAAATCTTCCCTTGTGCTCGGCAAGACACCCGTAGTGGCGTGGGCAGGGCTCTGCAGGACCTGGCCCTCCCCCTGGCCGGGCGCACCTGGGGCCACTGCCTCCTTGCTCACTCTACCAGTCACTTGGCCTTTCTGACAGTCCCCGGTGGGCCAAGCTGCTGCTTGACACAGGTCCTTTGAACTGCTCTTCTGCTGGAGTGCCCGTTCCTCGCTGTTCTGCAGGCTCCCTCCTCCCATAGGTCCCGCTGTGTCATCATTCCGAGAAGTCTTCCTTGACACTTGCTTTCTTTTTTTTAGGCTATTTATTAATCATTCACTTTGACCCTTTCTTTTTAAATATGTTTTTATTGCTCTAGCTGGTTTGGCTCGTGGATAGAGCGTCAGCCTGCGGACTGAAGGGTCCCAGGTTCGATTCTGGTCAAGGGCACATGCCTAGGATGTGGGCTTGATTCCCAGTGGGGGACGTGCAGGAGGCAGCCAATCAATGATTCTCTCTCATCATTGATGTTTCTATCTCTCTTTCCCTCTCCCTTTCTCTCTGAAATCAATAAAGATATATTGAAAAATATGTTTTTATTGATTTCTTACAGAAAGAGGGAGAGGGAGAGGAGATAGAAACATTGATGATAGAGAAGCATTGACCGGCTGCCTCCTGCACGTCCCCTATCGGGGATCGAACCTACAACCAACCCGGGCATGGTGCAAGGGACGCCGCTCAGTCCACTGAGCCATGCTGGCCGGGCTTCCGTGGCCCTTTCTAAACGGGTGCCCCTCCACTGATGTTCTCCATCTTCTGCCGCATCTACTTCCTTCATGGTGTTTGTCTGCAGCTTCACTTCTGAGCATCTTCATCGGCCTCTCCTTCCTGGCCGCCGCTCTTGCTGGAATGCGGGCTCCTGCTACAGAGGGTGTTTCCCTCTCATCACGCCCACGTGACTGCCCAGGCGGCACTCAGAGCCGGCTGGGAAACCAGGGACTGAGGGGGCCCCTTGGCTGCCGCATTCCCGCTGGGCCTTTGAAAAAGTCCTTTTGTTTCCTGATCCCCAGGTATGTCACCCTCCAAACTCTCCACCAGGGTGACCACACTGTGATGCCTCTCTGGCCAGGGTTGGTCTCAGCTCGAGCACTGATGCCCCGGGGAATGTATTCTTCCTCCTGGGGCTCTGTGACGGACTCCAGTGGTTCCCTCGTGTGTCTTTCTTCCTCTCGGTGAGGTGGCTCCTCACTCAGCACCTGTGCCTCCTGTATTCCTCCAGATCTCTGGCAAGAGAGCATTTCTACATGTTTGAAAAAGATTTTTTTAAATTGATTTTGAGAGAGAGAGAGAGAGAGAGAGAGAGAGAGAGAGAAAGAAAGAAAGAAACATCGATTGTGAGACCACCCGACCAGAGTGACCCCGCAACCTAGGAACCTAGGCATGGGCCCTGACTGGGAGTCAGCCTGCCACCTTTGATACATGGAATGACGCTCCAGCCAGCTGAGCCCCACCAGCCAGGGCTCTACAGTCTTGATTCCAAAGGAGTCCAGCAAAAGAGTTACAACCAAGTTCACAGCACATAGCACCATGGATAAGGGCACCTCCCTTCACGGGAGAGGCTCAGCGAGTGGGAAGAAGGCTGCCGGCGCATCATCCTGCCGCCTCGGCTCTGGCTTCGGCTCTCAGGCACCTGTCCCTGCAGCACCTCTCCCTGCAGCACCTCTCCCTGCAGCACCTCTCCCTACAGCACCTCTCCTTACAGCACCTCTCCCTACGGCACCTCTCCCTACGGCACCTCTCCCTACAACACCTCTCCCTACAACACCTCTCCTTACGGCACCTCTCCCTACGGCACCTCTCCTTACAGCACCTCTCCCTACAGCACCTCTCCCTACGGCACCTCTCCCTACAGCACCTCTCCCTACAACACCTCTCCCTACAACACCTCTCCTTACGGCACCTCTCCCTACAGCACCTCTCCCTACGGCACCTCTCCCTACGGCACCTCTCCCTGCGGCACCTCTCCCTACGGCACCTCTCCCTACGGCACCTCTCCCTGCGGCACCTCTCCCTGCGGCACCTCTCCCTACGGCACCTCTCCTTACGGCACCTCTCCTTACGGCACCTCTCCCTACGGCACCTCTCCCTACGGCACCTCTCCTTACGGCACCTCTCCCTACGGCACCTCTCCTTACGGCACCTCTCCCTGCGGCACCTCTCCCTACGGCACCTCTCCCTACGGCACCTCTCCCTACGGCACCTCTCCCTACAGCACCTCTCCTTACAGCACCTCTCCCTGCCGCACCTGCCACCTGCTTTTCCCCGTCGGTAATTGGTCTGGTCTCCAAGGGGCTCCTTTGCGGTCGTTTTTCAGTCCATGCCTGTGTGAGTGGCGAGGACTTTTGCGTTACGGTTTTGCAGATTTTGGGAGAGCTTGTGTCCTGGGAAGGCTGCCCTCGTTCCGGACGGTCTGGCTGTGGCTCTTGACATTCTTCCTGAGCCCACATTGAAGTCCTGGTCTTATTTTCTTTGCCTTTAACGTGGCTTCAGATTATATTCTTGGAGTATGGTAATAGCATGCCTGGATTCAGATGTACCCTAATAACTGTAACTTTAGAAAATTACATGTATTTATTATATAGAACTAATACCTGCTCTCTGAAGGGGATGTGGAAAGTAAAGGCAGAGTGGAAAAGTTGTTTGGGGAGAAACCCTGCTTTTCCTTTCCTCTGACCTCCATGCTTCCGACACCAGACGTGGGGGTTTTCCATGCCAGCCAGCTCCCTGGCAGCGGGATGTCTTGCTGTTCCGTCCAGTCCTGACACTGTCTGCCTGGGGTTAGGGTCAGCTCCACAGGTCAAGGCTCAGTCCCACGAGACTGCCCCCCACTCCAGACACTAATCCAAGTCCCCGGTTCTGTGGGTCTGTCGGCTGTACACCGACCACAGTTCCCACAACCCTGTCCTCAGGTTTGATGACTTGCCAGAACAGGTCACAGAACTCAGGGAAACACTGTGTTACAGTTTGTTGTATACGAAAGGGTGTGATAAAGGATGCGGTGGATAGCCAGATGAAGAGAGACACGGATAGCTCTGGGAGGGTCCCCAGTGGGAGCGCTGTCCCGCGGAGTTGGGGTGTGCCGTCTTCCTGGCACATGGATGGTTCCTGGGAGCTCTGGCTGGGATTTTTATGGAGCCTTCATCGTGTAGACATGATCCATGAACTCATGTCCAACCCCTCTGCCCTCTGGAGAATGGGGGGTGAGCCTCAGAGTCCAAGCTTCTAATCATGGCTTGGTCTCTGGTGACCAGCCCCATCCAGGGCCACCAGGAGCCCAGCCAGGGTCTCCTCATTGGGCAGAAGAGCTCCTAGGACTCGGGAGATTGCAAGGGTTTTGGAAGCTGTTTCAGGAACTGGGGGCAGAGACCAGCATATATATTTCTTATTATTTCACAGGTTGATTGTGACTTGTTTTTCTTTTCATCCACCTCTCCACTTCTCTTATTTTTCTACCTTCCTGCTTCTCCTTGCAGAAATCCTTGAATTTGCCAGAGAGATAGGTATTGATCCCACCAAGGAGCCGGAACTGATGTGGCTGGCCCGGGAGGGCATCGTGGCCCCGCTGCCTGCGGAGTGGAAGCCATGGTAAGCCAGCACGCTGTGGCCCAGACGTGCCCGCCAGAGGTGGAGGAGCCTGGCATTGGAGGTCAGCGCTGACCAGCCACCTTCCGTAGCCTGCCCTGCCCCGAGTTGGGGACAGCGATGGGCCACTCCTCCGCTGGGCTGCCTGATGCCAGGGGCCGGGGGCATAGGCCGACTTATTGGTCCCGTTTGTAGAATAACGGTTTCTGAGCTGTGGCCCTGTCAGGTCCTTGAGCCCAGCATCGTGTGGGTACTCTCAGCCATGTCTGTTCCTTGCAGACTGATGTGGAGACCCCGTCAGCATGTCCACGTGGGTGCTGGTGCTGCGAGGTCTGTGCTGGGGCTCAGGCCGGCAGGGGTTTCACCTCCCTGGGCAGCCCATCCCCACATTTGAGTGATCTCTTCAGGAACACGCTCATGTTCACGGGATCGCTCATGTTTTCGGGTGCAGCTCTTTGGATAGTGAGGAGCAGACTCAGGGTGTCTCAGGGGAGCAGGTGGAGGGTGCGGAAACAGACTGGCCTCCCTCCTGAGGCCATTTGCAGAGCACGGGGCTCTCCCCAGGCTGCCTCCCCAAGTGAGTGCCCTACTTTTACTTCCTGCGGTAGCACGGGCTGCCCTAGGCTTGTCCTGCACTCGTCCCCAGGTGGCTGAGGGGTCCTCGCTGATGCTGGCCTTGTGTGAGGTCTAATCATTCAAATACATTTTTATTGATTTCAGAGAGGAAGAGAGAGGGAGGGAGAGAGAGAAAGAAACATCAGTGATGAGAGAGAATCATGGATCGGCTGCCTCCTGCACGCCCTCTACTGGGGACCGAGCCACAACCCGGGCATGTGCCCTTGACTGGAATCAAGCCTAGGACCCTATAGTCCGCAGGACCACGCTCTATCCACTGAGCCACACCAGCCAGGGCCTTCCTGCTCTTCCATCCATTTAATGTGTTGGCTGTACTGGAGAAGGACCGCAGTGGCAGCCGCGCTCATCTCCGCTGAAGAATCGGAAGCCTTTAGCTTCCCACCTGCAGCCTCCTGTCCTCTGGATCTTTTCAGTGGCCTTTCCTCGGACCTTCTCCAGCTTTCTGACATCTTTCTTGCAGTTAGTCCTTCAGCACCGGAGCTGGGGACTAATGGTCGTGTTTGTAGGATAACAGTTTCTGTTTTGTTCCCAATATCTATCCTGAAATTCACATTTGCCTTCTCTAATAACTTCTATCTTCTTTTTTCTCTGTTTTTAACTTTGTATGTATCTGTGTTTTGCTTTTGGATATGTTTTTTTTTTTAAATGAGATCTATAAGAGAAATAGCATCAATATAACAACACCTTCATGTACACATCTTACCTTATAATAGAGAAACATGCAAATTGACCGCACCTCCGCTATGCCCACGATTGGGCCGGCAGGAGGCTGGGGGCGGGACTCCAGGTGGCATATCCGCCGTTGAGAAGTTCAAGATGGCGGTGCCAAGTGGCCGGGCCCATGCCGCCGCTCCCGGGGGGTGCCTGGGGCGATCGGCACCCCGGGGGGGCGTGGCCGGACCCATGCCGCCGCTCCCGGGGGTGCCTGAAGCGATCGGCACCCCGGGGGGCGTGGCCGGGCCCATGCCGCCGCTCCCCGGGGTGCCTGGGGCGATTGGCACCGGGGGGGGCGTGGCCGGGCCCATCGGCACCCCGGGGGGGCGTGGCCGGGCCCATGCCGCCGCTACCGGGGGTGCCTGGGCCCATCGGCACCCCAGGGGGGCGTGGCCGGGCCCATGCCGCCGCTCCCGGGGGGTGCCTGGGGCGATCGGCCACCTAGGGGGGCGTGTCTGGGCCCCTCCCGCCCCTTCCGCCCCTCCCGGGGGTCCGGGGGTCGATCGGCCACCTGGGGGGGCGTGGCCCGGCCCCTCCCGCCCCTCCCGGGGGTCCCAAGGGCCGAGGCTTTCTGGGCCTTGGGCACCAGCAGGGAGCCTGCACCGATCGCAGGAAACCACTGGGGGTCGGCTCCTGTGATCAGTAGCAGGGATGCTGGGTGCGGCGAGCCCAAGGCCAGGAAAGCCTGGGGCGGAGGCTTTCCCGGCCTTGGGCACCAGTGGGCAGCCTGCACGGATCGCAGGAAACCACTGGGGGTCGGCTCCTGCGATCCTTAGCAAGGATGTTGGGTGCCGCCGAGCCCAAGGCCACCGCCCGGGGCCAAGCCCTGACCCTGAAAAAGGCAGAAGGCGGTGGCCACAGCCAAGGCCTGGGTCCCTGGTGTCGGCAGAAAACTGGTGCAGGCAGCCAGGTGAATGAAGGTCTATTGCACGAATCTTCGTGCAAACGGGCTACTAGTGTGTACTAAATGAATGGCTGCAGTGATGTTGAAGAAAGGTGGATGGAAGGAAGGAACTGTCACTGGTTAAGGGCCAGCTGTGTGCCAGCTGCCTTCACACACCTGCTGGAGTTGGTAGCACTCCCTTGTCCTGTGAGGACAGCATGAAGTGTTTCTCACTTTTAAAAAATAACTAAAGTCACTAAAACTTACGTATATGTGTCCTCTTTGACCCTTACTCCCAATCCCAAGAGTGACTTGGTGAATTCCTCCCAGACCTTTAAAACATACAGAATCCCCCCACCCCCACGTTGTGTGTTTTAGAGGTGCGTGCTGTACTGTACACTGCTCCTCTTGGTCGGAGTGTGAAAGTCCCCCTCAGCCTCTTGCCCCTGCGTGCTTTTCCACGCATAGATGGACCATAATTAAAAAAATCCTCATTTATTTAAACGCTTGTACTGAAGGATGTTTGGGCTTCTTTCCAAATTGACTATTATGCATGGGTATGTTTCTGGGTTGTCTGCTGTCTTCCATTTATTTCTTTGTCTACCTTTATGCCAGTGTCATGCTGTCTTGATTACTGTAGCTTTACGTACTATAAATCTTGAAATCATTTAGGGTAAATACACCAACTTTGTCCTCCATTTTCAAAGTTGTATTATAGGTTCTTTGCATTTCCATATGAATTTTAGTCAGTTTGCCATTTTGTAAAAAAAAAAAAATCCCTTTAGGATTTTGATTGGGATTGCATTGAATCTGTAAATCGATTTGGGAGGAATGGACATCTAAAACAAGATTAAGGAGAAACCAAGGTGGCGGCATGGGTAAACACCTGAACTTGCCGCCTCGCACAGCCACTTAAAAACTACAACTAAAAGACAAAACGGGTGTCATCCAGAACCATGGCAAGGCTGGCTGAGTGGAAATTCTACAACTAGAAGGAAAGAGAAAAACACACAGACTCGGAGGAGGGGCGGAGGTGCAGAAGTGAAGTGCAGAGGTGGAAAAGGTTGGCAACTGAGTACGCTGTTGTCTTTTTTTTTTTAAAAACATTTTATTTTTTAAAATATATTTTATTGATTTTCTTAGAGGAAGGGAGAGGGATAGATAGTTAGAAACATCGATGAGAGAGAAACATCGATCAGCTGCCTCCTGCACGTATTGGGGATGTGCCCGCAACCAAGGTACATGCCCTTGATCGGAATTGAACCTGGGACCCTTCAGTCCGTAGGCTGATGCTCTATCCACTGAGCCAAACCGGTTAGGGCCGCTGTTGTCTTTTTCAATTGGGAGGGAGACACAAGCTCCTGACTGCTCTGAACTCCAGTTCTGGGCAGGACTCTGGGGACCCAGACTCATACGGGGAGAAACTGGACTGTCTGGCATCGGGCGGAACTCGAGGGCGGCTTTCTCTCAGAGGTGCTTGCAGCGATCATTGTTCCTGCACGGTGCCGTTGGACACAGAGACACGGGACCTCTTCCAGGCAAGGCTGACGGTCAGCCATTGCTGTTTGCTCCACCCTGGTGATTCCCTGAGACCCCGCCCGACCCAATTTGTGCGCAGAGGCTTTTGCATATGAATGGCCTGGGCTTTTGCAATCTGAAACCTAACTTACTGTAGCTGGGTCAAAGAGCCCCAGAGCCTACAAAAGAAGACCCAAGGCTCACAGCAGCTTGCATTGCTTCACAGCTGGGACTCATCTGGGCACCTCCAAACCCCAAACAAAGAGAAGGAATTTGCAGATCTCTCTGTAGCTCCTGCTGGGTGGCCTCTCTCCTTGGAGATCCAAGAGCCAATGTACCCAGTGGACAGAGAGAGACCATCCAGACTACAACTCCTCAGATCCATAAGAGAGACACTCGGGGCAGACTCAGTGAGCGCCAAAGACCCACTGAAGCAAGTCTTGCCCCATAAGGGTGTCTCCAGCACAGAAGTTCTCCCATCATAGACACAACTGATCCTCACAGCCAGTTGGCCTGGAGGTCAATTCCTCCCAGTGATACCAACAACAATCAAGGCTTAACTACAACAAGGCTGTACACACAGCCCACAAAGGGGTGCACCAGGAGTGTCCACCTCAGGTAATTAGGGAGTCTGAGCCACTGGGCCCTATAGGACACCTAGCACACAAAGCCACTCTATCAACACGGGGAAGCAGCCAAAATGTGGAGACAAAGAAACAGGTCACAAATGACAGAAATGGAGGAAAGCAAACTACTGGATATAGAGTTCAAAACCATGGTTATAAGGTTACTCAAGAATCTTCTAGACACCACTGATAAATTTAGTGAAACCCTGGAGGATATGAAAAAGGACCAATTAGAAATTAAGCATACACTGACTGAAATAAAGAATAATATACAGAGATCCAACAGGAGACTAGAGAATCCCAAGAATCATGTCAAATATTTGAAATACAAAGAAGCAAAAAACACCCAACTGGAAAAGAAAAAAGAGTAAAAAAGTATGAAGATAGTGTAAGGAGCCTCTGGGACAACTTCAAGTGTACCAACATCCGAATTATGGGGGTGCCAGAAGAAGAGAGAGAGCAAGATACTGAAAACCTATTTGAAGAAATAATGACAGAAAACTTCCCCCACCTGGTGAAAGAAATAGACTTACAAGTCCAGGAAGCACACAGAACCCCAAACAAAAGGAATCCAAAGAGGACCACACCAAGACACATCATAATTAAAATGTCAAGAGCAAAAGACTGAGAATATTAAAAGCCGCAAGAGAAAAACAGTTAATTACCTTCAAGGGAGCACCCATACGACTGGTAGCTGATTTCTCAACAGAAACTATGCAGGCCCGAAGGGAGTGGCAAGAAATATTCAAAGTGATGAATAGCAAGAACCTACAACCAAGATTACCCAGCAAAGCTATCATTTAGAATTGAAGGTCAGATAAAGAGCTTCACAGATAATAAAAAGCTAAAGAAATTCATCACCGCCAAACCAGTACTACATGAAATGCTGAAGAGTATTCTTTAAGAAGAGGAAGAAGAAAAAGGTAAAGACAAAAACTGTGAACAACAAAGTGACAACAAATACATATCTGTCAACAAGTGAATCTAAAAATCAAGTGAATAAAAAGTCTGAGGAACAGAATAAACTGGTGAATATAATAGAATCAGAAGCATAGAAAGGGAGTGGACTGATAATTCTCAGGGGAAAGGGGTGTGGGGGGTGTGGGAAGAGACTGGACAAAAATTGTACACCTATGGATGAGGACAGTGGGGGTGGGTAAGGGCCGAGGGTGGGGTGGGAACCGGGTGGAGGGGAGCTATGGGGGGAAAAAAGAGGAACAACTGTAATAATCTGAACAATAAAGATTTATTAGAAAAAAATAAAATAAGATTGAGTCTTCCAACCCATTGAGTCTGTTTAGTTTTTCTTTAATAACATTAAGATATGTCTTTTAGTGTACATCTTGCCCACCTTTTGTTAGATTTATTCCTAAAGAGCTCATATTTTTGATGTTACTGTAAATAGTATCTTTAAAATTTTAATTTCCAAGTGCTTGTTGCTGTTATACAGAAATAGTGTTGGTTTTTGTATATTGATCTTATATCTTGCAAACTTACTAAATTAACTTATGTCAGTTCTAATAGCTTTTTTGTAGATTCTATGGGATTTTCTACATGGGTGACCACGTCTTTTGGGAATAAAGACATTTTTACTTCTTCCTTTCCAATCTGGATACTTTTTATATCTACTTCTTGTCTTACTGTGCGGACTAGAACCTCTAGTACAGTGGTCGGCAAACTCATTAATCAACAGAGCCAAATATCCACAGTACAAGGATTGAAATTTCTTTTGAGAGCCAAATTTTTTAAACTTAAACTTCTTCTAATGCCACTTCTTCAAAATAGACTTGCCCAGGCCGTGGTATTTTGTGAAAGAGCCACAGTCAAGGGGCCAAAGAGCCCCATGTGGTTCGTGAGCCGCAGTTTGCCGACCACGGCCCTAGTATAATTGAGTGGAAGCGGTGACAATGGCCCTTTCTGCCTTGTTCGTTAGGGAAGAGCGGGCAGCCTTTCACCAGGGAGTGTGATGTTGGCGTATGTTTTGGTAAATGCCCTTTGTCAGGATGAGGAAGTTCCCTCTATTCCTAGCTTGCTGAGAGTTTAACTCAGAAATGGATATTGGATTTTATAAAATGTTTTTTCTGCCATTTATTGATAGGATCATATGAGTTTTCTATTTTGGTCTGTTAATGATTATATTGATTGATTTTCAGATGTTCAACTGACCTTACATTCTTGGGATAAAGTCTATTTGGTACATAAATATATGTTAGTTGATTTGATTTTCTGAAATATTGTTAACTATCATTGCTCCAAAATAATAGTTTGAAGGGAATGAAGTAGACAGAGAGAGAGAGAGAGAGAGAGAGAGAGTGTATGTGTATAAAATATATATATATATGTATTTTATTTTTTATTTTTTTAACTTAATCTTTATTGTTCAGATTATTACAATAGTTACTCCTTTTTTTCCCCCCATAGCTCCCCTCCACCCGGTTCCCACTCCACCCTCTGCCCTTACCTCCCCCCCACTATCCTCATCCATAGGTGTACGATTTTTGTCCAGTCTCTTCCTGCACCCCCTGTACCCCTTTCCCCCTGAGAATTATCAGTCCACTCCTTTTCTATGCCCCTGATTCTATTATATTCACCAGTTCATTCTGTTCCTCAGATTTTTGATTCACTTGTTGATAGATATGTATTTGTTGTCACTTCATTGTTCATAGTTTTTGTCTTTACCTTTTTCTTCTTCTTCCTCTTCTTAAAGAATACTCTTCAGCATTTCATGTAGTACTGGTTTGGCGGTGATGAATTTCTTTAGCTTTTTATTATCTGTGAAGCTCTTTATCTGACCTTCAATTCTAAATGATAGCTTTGCTGGGTAGAGTAATCTTGGTTGTAGGTTCTTGCTGTTCATCACTTTGCATATTTCTTGCCACTCCCATCTGGCCTGCATAGTTTCTGTTGAGAAATCAGCTGACAGTCATATGGGTGCTCCCTTGTAGGTAATTAACTGTTTTTCTCTTGCTGCTTTTAAGATTCTCTCTTTGTCTTTTGCTCTTGACATTTTAATTATGTTGTGTCTTGGTGTGGTCCTCTTTGGATTCCTTTTGTTTGGGGTTCTGTGTGCTTCCTGGACTTGTAAGTCTATTTCTTTTACCAGGTAGGGGAAGTTTTCTGTCATTATTTCTTCAAATAGGTTTTCAGTATCTTGCTCTCTCTCTTCTTCTGGCACCCCCATAATTCGGATGTTGGTACACTTGAAGTTGTCCCAGAGGCTTCTTACACTGTCTTCAACTTTTTGGATTATTTTTTCTTTTTGCTTTTCTGGTTGAGTGTTTTTTGCTTTTTTGTATTTCAAATCTTTGACTTGATTCTTGTGTTCCTCTAGTCTGCTGTTGGGTCTCTGTATAATATTTTTTATTTCAGTCAGTGTAAGTTTAATTTCTAGTTGGTCCTTTTTCATATCCTCGAGGGTCTGGCTAAATTTATCGGCCTTTTCTAGGAAATTTTTGAAAAACCTTATAACCATGGTTTTGAATTCTATATCCAGTCATTTGCTTTCCTCCATTTCTTTCATTTGTGATCTGTTTCTTTGTCTCTGCATTTTCGCTGCTTCTCTGAGTTGGTAGGGTAGCTTTATGTGCTAGGTGTCTTATAGGGCCCAGTGGCTCAGCCTCCCTAGTTACCTGACGTGGACACTCTTGGTGCACCCCTTTGTGGGCTGTGTGTACAGCCTTGTTGTAGTTAAGTTTTGATTGTTGTTGGTATCACTGGGAGGAATTGACCTCCAGGCCAATTGGCTAAATGTATCAGCTGTGTCTACGCTGGGAGACCTGTGCTGGAGACAGCCTTATAGGACCAGACTTGCAAAATTGCAAAAGCCTCTGTGCTCTGCTTGGATGGGGCGGAGTCTCAGGGCTGAGCAGGCAGACTTGGCTTCCTGTCAGTCCAGCCCTTGCGCGCACGCCTCCCGACCTCTGCCTTCCGCGGCTCCCCTTAGTTTCTGCCTAACAGTCCAGATTCCCCCAGGCTCACCCGGAACTGGGGTTCAGTGCAGTCGGAACTGGGGTTCAATGCAGTCAGGAGCTTCCGACTCCCTTCCACTAGGGAGAGCTAGCGGCAACCTCAGCAGTCAGTCTTCTCTGCGTGCGTGCGCCTCCAGACCTCTGCCTGCCGCGGTTTCCCCGAGTCTCCGAGTCTCTGTGTGCCTTTCTGTCTGACAGTCCAGACTTCCCCTGTATGAGCCTGGGTCCACGGCGTTTTGCCCGGAACTGGGGTTCAGTGCAGTCGGGGGCTTCCTTCCCTCTCCTGCCAGAGAACGCCAGCCAGACACTCAGCCGCCCTTCCTCTCTGCGCACGTGTCTCTGTATCTCAGTCCTTTGCAGCTCCTCTAATTTTCCGTGAGCTTTTTTCTTTCCTTCTAGTTGTAGAATTTCCACTCAGCCAGCTTTCCTGTGGTTCTGGATGATGTCCGTTCTGTCTTTTAGTTGTAGTTTGGAAATTGTTGTGCGAGGCAGCAGTTTAGGTGTTTACCTATGCCGCCATCTTGGTTTCTCTCGAGTTTGGGTATATTTTATTACTGATTTCCAATTTTATTTATTCATGATAGTCTTTGTTATAAGTTGAGATTTCCTTTGTGGCTCAGTAAGTGATCCTATTTATGTAAATGTTCTATGTGTGCTTGATAGAAAAGTCATCTCTCGTTTTTGGATACAGGGTTCTAGAAATGGCCTTTATATATATCAAGCATGCTAGGTGTGTTTATATCTTCCTATGTCTTTAGGCATTTTTGTCTGGTGTCACTCTTGAAAGATAGTTTCATTGGGTAAACAATTGTTTGTTGAATATGAACAACCCTTTGACAATATTATGCACGATTATCTTCTGGCTTCTGATTTTTCTAATATCACATGTTTTCTTGTGTTATTTGTTGTTCCTTTGTAGGCAATCATGTTTTTGCCCTCTGGTTGTTTTCATTATTTTGTTTTTAACTTTGGTGTTCTGTGATTTACTACAGTATACCTAAGTATGGATTTATTTTTAATTACCATGTTCAGGATTGGGAGTGCTCTCTTACTCTGAGGACTCATGCCTCTCTTCAATTTTCGAAAATTCTCAACCATATCACTTTTCTGGAACTCTTACTAGAAATATATTGGACCTTTCTTTTTATCCTCTGTGTCTCTTCTGTTTTATGTTTTATTTTATTTTTTTGATGAAGCCTGAAAATGGCTAGTCTATTTTTTTAATTTAAATTCTTTATTGTTTAAAGTATTACATCTGTCTCCTTTTCCCCCCATTGACCCATTGACCTCTCTCCAGCCGCTCCCACTCCCCATCTGTTTCATAGTTTAAAGATTACTTTTATCTTACATGCTGCATTCTGGATAATTTCCTTTGGCATGTTTTTAATTCACTATTTGTTTCTTTTTCTATGTTAAATTTATTGTTTAAATTACCTGTTTTTTAAAAATTTTAGTTTAATTTAATTGGTGGTGGTATTACAGAAGTCTTTCATTTTCTCCGTTTTTGCCCCCCTCCACCCTATCTACTTGTTTTTTTTAAAAAAATATAATGATTTGCTGGTTTGGCTCAGTGGATAGAGTGGATAGATCCTGCTGACTGAAGGATCCCAGGTTCGATTCTAGTCAAAGGCATGTACCTTGGTTGCAGGCTCCTCCTCGGCCCAGGCCCTGGTCAGGGCTCATGCAGGAGGAAACTAATCGATGTGTTTCCTCTCACATCGATGTTTCTCTCTGTCTCTCTCTAAAAAAAGAAAAACCAATGGAAAAATATCCTAGGGTGAGGATTAAAATATATATATATCTTCCTATCTAATAAAGAGGGAATATGCTAATTGACCCTCACACTGTTGTAAAGAGGGCGGCGCCCACAGCCAATAAGGAGGGAATATGCTAAATGACTGCCCCACCCTAAAAAATGGCAGCGCCTATGGCCAATAAGGAGGGAATATGCTAATTGACTGCCATGTCCTCAAAGATGGTGGTGCCCACAGCCACAAGATGGTGGCGCCCAGCCCCCTCAGCCCCTCAGCTGCCCAGGGCCGCCCGAGGCTCAGGTAACCAGGGCCGGCTGAGGTATGCGCTGCTGGCAGTGGCAGCAGCAGAGGTGTGATGGGGCGTCGCCTTCCCCTGATCGCCGGGTTGCCTCCGCCCCTGAGGGCTCCCCGACTGTGAGAGGGGGCAGGCTGGGCTGAGGGACCCCCCCTCCAGTACATGAATTTTCATGCACTGGGCCTCTAGTACGTATGTACTATATGTATATAATGATTCTACCAATTCCTGTAAGTTCTGTTATGTTTTATTTTCAGTATGTCTGTGTGTGTGTTTTTTAGAATTGTGTTCTTTCATTGTGGAGTCTACTCCTTTATCCCTCCTACAATAATTGTAGATGTAGTTCTTTCGTCTTCTGTCACTTGTTCTCCCGAGCCAAGGCTTTTCATGTGCTGATTCTTCCCTTCATCGTGTCCCAGCCTTTCTGTCCAGGTGAGCTGTTTGCTCCCGGGGTTTGTGATTATTTGTGGTGCACTTGGCGAGTTCATCTTCTGTAGGTTACTTTCTGTAAGTGTCTCATTGCTAGTTGTCGAGTGGCTTTATTATGGCGTCTGCCCACGGTTTCTCAGGGGTCTGGGACTACATTTTTGTACTGATTTCCTGACTTTGGGCTTCCTTAACACATTTTGGCTTCTATATCTACATGTGTCTTGGGGTTCCAATTATCCATAAAATTTTATTGCCTGCTAGAACCTGGAGTGGGTGGCATGCTTCCTTGTCTCCATGGCTCTCGCGGTTATTTTATTCACGGGAGAGCATTCTTAAGGCCCACAGATAAATGCAAGCTTCTCATTTCCAGTTTCTAAACTCATGGAGGTCTAAAGCTGCATTTTGTGTTTCTAAATTGATATTAAAACCCAAGTTCCCAGGGCCTGTGTCCAGGTCAAATACCAGCCTTGACCGGCCATGTTGTGCACGTCTTACTTGGAGCTCACGTTTTCCTTCTGTTTCTGGCATGTGCGATTTTCTCCTGTCTGGTGGAGTTGAAAACTTTTTTTGTCATTTTATTGTTGTAATTGTTGTTATATATTATTCTAGTATTTATTCATGTTAGCATGGGGTGAGGATAGGGCAGATGTTTTCTTCACTCAGCTAAGCATATTGCCCGAAGTTTTGTATGTATTTCTTTAGAAACAATTTCTAGAATTTTAATTGTTGTGTGAAAAGATGTGCAGAATTTATTTATTTATTTTTTACTCCTCACTTGAGGATATTTTTCCATTGATTTTTATAGAAAGTGGAAGAGAGAGGGAAAGACAGAGAGAAATATCCACGTGAGAGAAACACATTGATTGGTTGCCTCCTGCATGAGCCCCAACCAGGGCCTGGGCTGGGGAGGAGCCTGCAACCAAGGTATGTGCCCTTGACTGGAATCGAACCCGGGACCCATTGGTCTGCAGGCCAACGCTCTATCCACTGAGCCAAACCGACTAGGGCAAGATGTGCAGAATTTACATATTGTTAGTTATTATTTAACTAGAGGCCCGATGCACGAAATCCGTGCAAGGGCCTCGGCCCTCGCAGTGGCAGCGGCTTGCCTTAGCCCTTGCAGCCCCGGCTTCATCCGGACGGTCGTTTGGCTGTCCAGTCTAATTAGTATATTACGCTTTTATTATTGTAGATTACAATTAAATTAATTAAATTATTTTTCATTACAGTTTTTTAATCCCACCAATAGCACATATGATTGTTCATTTAAAAATATTATAAAAAGTTATCCAAAAAATTGTCAGTCTGAAGGCAAGAAATTATACCTGATTGTTTTAATTTGTATTTCCCAAGTTGTTCGTAGAGTTGAGTTGGCCGTGGTTTATCTTTTCTGATTTGCTTGTTTATATCCTTTGCCTTCTTGTCTTTTGTGTTGTTTATCCCTTTATTTTTGTTAAGGAGGTGGAGCTCTTTGATTTTCTGGGGTATTAATTTTATACCACCATTTCTACTAGTTTCTCCTAGCTTCTTCTTTTAATATTTTTATTGATTTCAGAAAGGAAAGGAGAAGGGAGAGAGGGAGAAATAGAAACATTCATGATGAGAGAGAATCATGGGTCGGCTGCCTCCTGCATGCCCCTACTGGGGATTGAGCCCACAACCCAGGCATGTGCCCTTGACCGGAATCGAACCCAGGACCCTTTGGTCCGCAGGCCGACGCTCTATTCACTGAGCCAAACCGGCTAAGGCATCCTAGCTTCTTTATTATTATTATTACTTTATTATTATTTTCTTCTTTTTGTTATTTATTTATTTATTTATTTATTTATTTATTTATTTATTTATTTTCTCCTAGCTTCTTGTCTGTTAATTGTGTTTATGTTTTCTTGTGTACTGAAGAACAAGGCAGAAAAGTCCATTGCCATCACTTCTGTGCAGTTGTACTTGAGGTCCTACAGCTATTAGTTACAGAATATTTTTAAGTAGCAAAATTTATTGTTTTAACGATTTTTGGATATACAGGTCAGTGTCATTAAGTGCATTCACAGTATCGTGCGACCATCACCACCACCCATCTCCAGGACTTTCATCTTCTTACACTGAAACTCTGTCTCCACTAAAGAAAACTGCTCACTCTCCCCCGCCCCCGCTCCTGGTAACCTCTGGTCGCCTTTCTGTCTCTCTGACCTTGTCTGTTCTAGGTCCTTCACATACGTGGGTTCCTACAACACTTGTCCTTTGCGACTGGCTGATTTTACTTGGTGAGATCCTGCAGGGCTCATCCCTGTGGGAGCATTCTTCAGGATTTAATTCCTTTCCACGACTGACGAATGTTCTCTGTGTGTATGTACAGCATCTTGTTTACATTTATTTGTCAGTGGAGATTTGCATTGTTTCCACCTGCAGCTGTGATGAATAATGCTGCTGTGAACATCGGCATTAAAACCCACGTTCCCAGGGCCAATATACAAATGTCTGTCTGGATCCTGCATTCCACTCTTTTGGGTATATACCCAGAGGTTGAATTGTTGGGTCATATGGTAATTCTATTTTCAATTAAAGTTTGTTCTTTTTATTGATTTCAGAGAGGAAGGGAGAGGAAGAGAGAGAGAAACATCAATGATGAGAGAATCATTGACTGGCTGCCTTTTAAACACTCCACACCGGGGATCGAGCCCACAATCCGGGCATGTGCCCTGACTGGGAATTGAACCATGACTTCATAGTTCATAGGTTGACGCTCAACCACTGAGCCATGCTGGTGGAGCTCTGTTTTCAATTTTTGAGGATCTGCCATATTGTTCTCCACAGTGGCTGCACCAATTTACATTCTCACGAACAGAGCACAAGGGTTCCGTTTCTCCGCATCCTTGTCAATACTTGTTGTTTTCTGCTTTTTTGATGCTAGTCATGCTCATAGGTGTGGAGGAGTATTTTATTGTTGTTTTAACTTTCATTTCTCTCATGTTGAGTGAGGTTGAGCATCTTTCCATGTGGCCATTTGTATATCTTCTTTTACACATAACCCTGCTATGAAGTACCCCTGATATTTTCCCTCTTTACTTCTGTGTATTTTCTATCTTATGTGAATAGAGATTGAGTTGTCACGTTTCATCGGGAGCCGGATAGGGGTTCCACTGGGATCATACGGATTAGAGGATTATTGGCTTGTTTATAGACTTGAGTCTGTTTATTCAGGAACATGGAGTCTCTCTCTCATTTTCCCCCTTTTCCGGGCTTTTCAGGAAAGCTTTTATAAAGCCTTTGCCCTGGGGATGTACCCCTGGACATGATATCTTTTATATTGCTGTTGTGAATGCTGTTTTTTCTGTTATTTGTCCTAATGGGTTCTTGAAAACGGTGGGTAGGGTAAATGGCTGCAGCATTTTGGACTTGTCCATGGTGGAGTTCAAATTCTTGAAACCCACCTTCTGCATTATTTTCCTCTGTTGCTGATTCCACTGGCTTGGACTTGCACCTCTTCTGTGTTTGGCGGCTTTTTTTAAAACCAGAGCTTTCACAACGTATCTCTCTTCCCCGACCATTTACAACAACGTTCAGCAAGGGCTGTCCTAGGTTTTATCGTCAGTACACCGTAGTATTTGTACGTAAGTATCTCAAATCAGGTTTATTCCTACACCAGTCCAGCACGAATTCCCAGGAGCCCCGGTGACTTTACATCTCCATCCAGGTTTCCCATCCTGTGTTCCTGTCTAAGTTAACGCCTTCATTCTTAGCTAAGTGCTGCCCTTCAGTTTTGTGTTATCTTTTCCTGACCGCCTCTCTCCTTCTGTCTGCTCTCTCCTTTCTCTTTCCCCCAACTCCTCCTCCGCTGCCTCCTCCTCATTTTTCTCCTACTTTTTTCCCTAAATAGCTGTGGACTTGAGTAGGGACTAACTGCTGGCCTCTGCTCATCCCCAGCCAGGACATCACAGGTGATATTTACTACTTCAACTTTGCCAATGGGCAGTCCACGTGGGACCATCCATGCGATGAGCACTATCGGAACTTGGTGATCCAGGAACGAGGGAAGCTGTCATCTTCTGGGGCCGTTAAGAAGAAAGACAAGAAGAAGAAAAAGGAAAAGAAAGACAAGAAGGACAAAGAGACCCCCAGAAGTGCCATGGTGAGCCAGTGGGCGCCAGCTCAGAGGGCCAGGCTGCCACCTGAGGTGATACTGGGAACCGCTAGGTGTGTGCAGCTGGGAGGTGAAGAACAACAGTTTAGTCATTTCTCGATGGTACATCCTCCGGAGCGTGCCAGTCTTCTGGCACATTTTCTTTCAGCTTCTGAAGTTGTTACTGTTGTTAAACAATTCCTTTTCCCCTTGGGGAGCACATATTACAGAGTAGGATTGGTGGGAGAGTGCCCGGCTGAGGAGGGTGGTTTGCAGGAATACTGAAGAAGTGATGCCATCTGCCCCCTGGAGAGGGGGCACAGGGAGCAGCTGGCAGAGGCCAGGGAGCCCATGTGTGTCTCAGTGGTGGGATCCTGGACGTCAGATGAGCCACAGTTGAGCTGTCAGAGCACCAGTGCCTGCCGGTCCCTGAGGAGAGCTGCAGGGCTTGCTCCGCTCCCGGGGCTGTCCGTGTTGCCAGGGCCTAGGTTAGGGACGAGTAACTGAAATGTGACTGCAGGGGGATAACCGTGGTCTCCAGCGGCTGTTGTGCTCAGATTTGAAGGTGCTTCTTCCATTTTTGTTTGTTTGTCCCTTCAGTATGTCTGCCTTTAGGAGGTAGAGCCATCGCCTCACTTTATAGGCAGAGAGGCCGAGTTGGAGCTGTACTGTAGGAGGCCGGGCACTCCCAGCGGCTATGGCTGCAGCTGCGGCTGTGGCAGGGCAGGGAAGCTGCCTCCTTCCCTTCACTCAGACGTGGGCAGGCCGCAGGCTGCGGGAGAGCACTGGACCTATCAGCCTTGTCAAGTCCATTGACTTGCCCTTTTGTTTATCGTCTTCATTCCCACCAGCGCCTGGTGCTCCCTGCCGGGAAGGTTTCCCACCTGCCGTCCTCCCCAGGCCAGTTCCAGTTCCGGCGTTGGGTGGTTGCTCATGCACTTGCCCTTTATCGTTTCTAGCACTGCTCTTGGTTCTGAGAATTGGGCCCGGTGGGGTTTCGTGTGAGTGCTGCAGGGTGTGATGGCTCTTTTAGGGTGTCTTCCCGCCCCAGCACTCTCGGGCTGCCAGGCCCTCTCTTGGCAGCACCAGCTCTGCCTTTGGTAGAAGACCGAGGCTGTGCTTCCAGGGCGCAGCTCCCGGTTAGGTTCCCTTCGTCTCCCTCGCTCATGCTGGCCGGCCTTGAGGAGGTGGGTGGATTTCCTAGCGTTAACCAGCCGCGGGCTGAGCGCGTGATGGTACCTTAGGGCTGGGCTGGCTGGCGATTTTCAGGCTTTGGTTAGTGGTGGAGCCTGTCTCAGATCCGTTCCTCCGGAGTCCAGCGTAGAGAAGATGCAGGTGCCTGTGGTTGCACCCGGCTGTGGGTCTTGGTGATGCCCCTTCCTCATCGCACGTACCTTGTAGTGCCCCCAGGGTGCCACGTGGAACCAGCCCGCAGGGTTTGTAAGCCATTGACCTAGTCTGGCCTCCTCTTTATGAACAGGAAACGGGGGCAGAAAACAAAGCCCCAGGGAGCTTTGAGCGTCTCTTCCCTCTTTGGTTTTCATTTTACTTGGCGTGGACGGTGGTCTCTGCTAAGGGCTTGCCCCGGGCTGAGGGAGCAGGTGTGAGTCCAGAGTGCTCTGTCTTAGTGTTCTCTGCATGTTTATGTATCCTCTAGGACACACAGCCTGAGCAGGGACTTCTGCCTTCCTCCTCTCTCCGCGGCCCGTCCCCTCTCCCAGCACCTGGGCTTGCTGATCTGGATCTAGACCAGGACATGCAGCCTACAAGTGAGGGCTCCTTTCAGAGAGGGAAGAGTCCAGGCATGCTTGGTGACACCCCCTGGGCCCTCCTGGGCACCCCGCCCAGCAAGCTGCAGCCGCTCTCCAGAGGCCACGCTTCCCGAACCCACCAGCTCTTTGCCGACGTGGAGGAGATCTTAGGCAGGGCCCCAGCCCAGTGCAGGACAGAATTAGGTGACCAGCAGGGTCTGGAGAAACCCCAGAAGCTGACTGAGAAAATCTACCTGGGGTTTTCAGACCCTGAGATAGAAGAGCTGGAAATGAGGACCAGACTCAACGCCCTGGGCCCCGAGGACAGCGGGCCCCTCCAGAACGGGCAGGAGGTGTTAGAAAGCAGGAGCCAGGCCTCTGTGCACCCCAGGCTCTCCGAAACCAGCAAGGGCCCACAGCTGACGGGGGTGCAGCACAGCACTGGCCCCGCGGGGGACAAAGGCCAGAGCCCCGTTTCTTCTGCGTCCCCCGAGGGGCACCCCTCCCTGTCCCCTTGTTCTTCAGACCAGATGCTCTTGTTAGACAGTGGCCTCGCTGAAGGCCTGCGCTGGCAGGGTGTTTCTGGGGAAGGGGTGGGTGTGGGCTGGGGAAGGAGGAGGAGAGAGCCCCCGGGATTGTGGATGGGACAGGTCTCCAAGCTTGTCAACAAGGACAGCCCTGGGAGCTGCAAGGGAGCAGCGCCCAATGACCCTGGGGACCCAGGGGCCTCGGCTGAAGATCCATGCCAGGGGCTCTTCCGAATGCCACCTGACACTCCGGCATCAGAGCCAGCCCAGAGTGCCCCTTCAGGGAGTGCCCCGGGGGCCTCCCCTGCCAGTCAGGGCAGACAACCCCCAGTGTGTCCAGAGCCCCCCGAGGAAGACGGGAGGCCCAGTGAGTGTGAGCCTGACTTAGACAGCAGCAGCGGCAGCGGCCTGGCTTCTCCCCTCGGCTCGCAGGTCATGGGCGAAGTGAATAACTTCCCGTGGGACCTGCAGAGCTCTCAGGGGTCTGGGCGGGGTGGGGGTCCGTCAGGCCCCGGACTCCGAGGGCTGCCCTCCGGCCCCTTCCTGGTGCCCCAGTTGCCCCACCTGCAGAGCTCTGCTGAGGAGCAGTCAGAGAGCGAAGACTATTCTGAGGACCAGAGGTTCTACCAGCACATCCTGCAGATGGCCAAGATCTCCCGGCGGCTGGAGGGCCTGGGGCTGCCCGAGAGCATGCAGGACAGGCCGTGCAAAGAGCTCGCCGGCGTGGTCTGCTGCATGGCGGCCGAGTCTTCCAGGCTGTCTAGTGTGGGGGAGCACAAGGCCATCAGAGCCCTGGAAAGAGACTCCATGTTTCTGGCTTGGGGACCAGAGCAGCTGGAGCATCCTCAGGAGGGGGCCCTGGCCCCTGCTGGGCAGGAGGCCGCTCCGCAAGCTTGTTTCCAGCCAAGCAGCAGCCCTCTCAGGCAGGCGTTCGTTGAGCTGAGCGCCAACGAAAGGCTCGCTGTAGAGCCAGGCCAGATGCAGCTTCTCCACCAGGTAGGCTTCTCCGCGTGGCCTCCAGGCCTCGGCGCCATGGCGACAGTGGGCAGGTGGAGTTGACGTGTCAGTGGGGCCGGCAGGTCTGCTTGCCTGCTGTGTGCCCTCCCTTGGTGACGATCGATCCCTTCCCTGCTCAGGGTGGCCATCTGGGGGATGACAGGATTTCCTGTCTCCCACCCCATCACCTGCAGGAGAGGGTGGGAGGCACCTGGACTTCCCGAGCGCCTCACATGCTGGGGAGGTGATGCGTTCTGAGGTGAGCCAGTAGCACTCCTGCAGGTGTAGGTACCTCCCCAGGATCTGATTGTAGAGAGAGGTCCTCCTAATCAGACCCTGCCCCCAGCTCTGGATCAGTCCCTCCTCAGATTCACGAGCTTGAGGTCATGTCACGGGCGGAGGCCCAGGCTCTGCCAGCCAGTGAGCTGCTTCTGCTCCTGGCTTCCCAGGGTTCCCAGAGACCATGGGAGCCCGCGCCACGCTGTGCAGGCCCTGTCTGTGCCTTCACTTCCTCCCCTGCTGGGATGTACCACAGGGTGGGGCTTGCCCTGTCATTTTGGCCTTTTATCCCTTTAAGGAGTCACACCCTATCCTTCACTTAGAAGAAGTCAAGTTGCATCAGAGACTATGGGGTCCATTTGAATCTCCCTGGCTGTTCCCTTGCCCCACTGTGGCTTTCCCTGGTGTCCCTCAGGCTCCTAATGGCTGGCGTGCACGGCTCTCCGCCTGCCCTAGTGACTGCTGTGCGCTGTGGATACCCACTGGGCTGCAGGTTAGCCTGTAGGTTCTGCTTAGCGCAATGGCAGCGAGTGCATCGCTCTGAGGACAGCACCACGCGCAGCCATCGCCAGAGTTAATGGCCATCTCTAGACGATGACCAGCTAGGAGCCAGGGATGTATAATTTCCTGCTAACCACTGGTTTGGTAAAGGCTGGAGAGCAAAGCCCTCAGCATGCCTGTCTCCCTCCCTCAAGCCCCCAGCACATTAGCAAATTAGCCACGTTAGGAGGCTGTAATTTTCCATAAATACAGTGTGGGAAGTATTGTGCTTGCTGCTACATGGGTGGGTTAGGAGGGGGGAGTTGGGGGGAACAGGCTTGGTTCACTCCCATTTCACCTCCCAGAAGCTTGCCTGGCCCCTTTTCTGCCCCAGTCAGGGGGCAGTGGAACATGCTGGCTTCCAAGCCCATCTCTGCCCCACGCTCCCCCCCCCCCCCCCCCCGTCCCTCCCTGCTGGCTCTGTGACTTTGGGCCAGGGTCTTGATCGCACCAGTCTCTTTTGGCTCCTGTGGGGAGGACGGTGGCCTTAGGCAGTGGCCAGAGGGCAGGGAGACGTGGCATGTAAGGCGCTAGCTCGGTGCCTGGTGCTCGGGTAGTGCTGGCCAGAGTTATTAGCCTCACCTCCTTTCCCGCCCGACAGGGACACTCCACACCGGGCTAGGTGATCGGGAATCTGCAAAGGGCCGGCGTGGCTCTCGTGCCACCTTTCAGGTGGACATCGATGCCCTTCCCCTGCAAGAGCGGGCGCGGAGCAGAGCCCGCCTGGGGTCAGGCCGCTCGGCCGAGGCTGGGCGGGGAGTGGGCCGGCTGCCTGTTCTAACTCTCACCCTCTCCGGCTCCCTTTCTCTTCAGTCCCAGTGGGATCGGAGAGAAATGGACTTTTGGGTTGTTTTATACATTTAAGTTTGTGAAGTGATTTTAGAGAGCTCTTTGTAAATGTGTTCCCAGCATGCTCCCCTTGCCTCTGCTTCTAAGCCCAGACTGGTGTGATGTGAGTCCCTACAATAATAGCGGCTCCATAGTGTGGGGTCGCCCTGGACCACCTGCAGACACTCTTTCATTCACGATCTCCTTTGAACTGCTCCACAGACTGCAGTGATAGGACACACATCTCAGTCTCCCAGAGGGTGAGCTGAGGACCAGGAGTGTGGGCGTAGCCCAGGTCTCAGGCCCCAGGTGCTGGCCTGGCTCTCCCGCCCCTGCCTGCGTGGAGCCGTTGGAGAGCAGGAGGAGCAGGCCCTCTGGAGCCTCCGTCAGCCGCTTTCCTCCTCCCTGCAGCGGGGCACGGGAGCCCTCTTCTGTCGCTCACGTTTATTGTCTGTAGTTAATATCTGAGGGCAGACAGCACCGAAGGCACCGCACAGAATGCAGCAGTTCTCGTGGTGCCCGTCTCCGAGCACCTGCTCGCTTCTGTGTGTAAGCAATGTGCTTGCACGGCCTTTGCCCCTTCGTCAGTGTACACTTGGTCTGTAGCCTGCTCCTCCTGGTAGGTGAGCCCCGGCTCTGCTCCCCTCCCTGCCCTTCCTGTGGCTGAGGAGGGACACGGCCCTGCAGCCTCCGCCAGCTGTAGGGGCATGTGTGCTGCGAGGCAGCGGCAGGGGCCGAGGTCGGGCACCAGCTGTGGTTTCTCGGGCTGGTAGGGCGGTGATTCTGGAGGTTGTGTTTCATGAGCGGCCTCCGGACGGCGGTGGTTTAAATTTGAGGGGCAGGATGTAGATGTTCCGTTTTTGTTTCTGTCTCCACCTCGCAGAGCCACATGGTTTTTAGGTTTATAACAAGACGTTTTCTGTTGACCAGGCCCTGGGCTCCTCACTAGCCCCAGCCCACGTTCCCCTTGGGGGCCTGGCTCCTTTGCGAGGCCTCGTGGATGCCCCGCTGTCTGCTCTTCGCGCATCTCACAGTGTGAGCTTGGGGAGCTCTGTGGAGTCTGGTCAGCTGGGGGAACTCACGCTGGTAAGTGCTTTTCGTATGGTAAGTGTATTACGTTACTGTGGGCCTCCTTGTGCCATGCTTGGAATTATGTGGCCCACAGATGAGAAACAGGGCAGGGGCCGAGTCCTCAAAGCTCATAATCCAGCTGGGGAGGTGAGTCGCACCTGTGTGCTGCTGCAGGCGGGCTCAGTGGGACGCCCCACGCCCTCGGCACTGCAGTCCTGCAGCCAGGCAGTGGCAGTGGCAGCCGGGACGGAGGGGTCAGTGTGCACCGCAGTTACCAGGGTCATCTGTGGACGTGGCCGGCTACCACGGAAGAAATCTAAACCAGAAGAGTGGGGAGAGCATTCTGAAGGCCATCTGAAGGTCTTCCTTGTGAGCCCCTTGACTTTCTTTCTTTATTTTGGAGCCTTTGCAGGGTCTCAAGACTTCTGCTCATATGCAAGGTCTCTTGGGCTCCATCCATGAGGACAAGAATGCTCTCAGCCTCTTGGCTTTAGGGGAGGAGACCAGCGAGGAGGAGGCGGAGAGTGATAACCAGGTAATGACGCATCCTCCTCCTGGCCCGAGGACCCTCGGTGCTATATTTTTTTTTTAAAGTTTTTGTTGTGGTAAAATATATATAACATGAAAGTTACCATTTTAACTAATTTTAAGTATATAGTTAGGTGGCCTTAATTGCTTCTACAGTGGTGTGCAGTTGTCACCACTGTCCATTTCCAGAACTTGTCCATAATCCCAGATAGACACTCTGTGCCCATCCTTCCCTCTCCCAGCCCCTGGCGCCTCTGATCTCCTTCCTGTCTCTGAATTTGCCTATTCTGTACATTTCCTGTGAGTGTAATCATACAGCATTGTCCTTTAACGGATGGCTTTCATGTGGCATAATGCTCCCAGGGTTCCTCCACACATGTGTTAGAACTTCATTCCTCTTTATGGCTGAATAATCCTCCCTGAGGGAATAGACCCCATCTTGTGTATCCATTCATCTGTTGACGCACACTTGGGTTGTCACCACCTTTTGCTAACCTCTGAATGACTTTGAAAATAATTTTGTGGCCACAACTTCCCTTCTGGCCTGGTCTGTATACCTCTCAGGTCTGATTGAGAACATATAACCCACAGAGAGCCCCAACCCTCACTTGGGCTGTCCAGTTTCATCCAGCTGACCACTCATAATTGTTTTTGTTTCAGAGTGTCCGGAGCTCAAGTGAGCTTCTTAAGAACCTGCACCTGGACATTGGGGTGCTGGGGGGCAACTTCGAGTATGAGGTAAGGTCCTAAGGCCCCTGCATCAGATGTCACTTAGCCTGGGTGTCCCTCCTCACGGCTCGAACCTTTCTCCCTGTGGAATGTGTATTAGGAAAGAGAACAGTGTGTCCCACTCCTGTCCAGATAGGATTTCTGGGGCTTAGGGAAGCACAAGAGGGGAAAGGAATTCATCTATTTGTTCATTTACCAAATAACCACCATTTATTGCATGTTCCTACAAAATAAGGTACTTTGCTAGGTGTATAGATCATAAAATGCCGAAATTAGATGTGATTCCTGCCCTCTAAAAGCTTGTAAGTCTCAAAAGAGAGACCTAAAGGGCTGGAGTACCAAGTAGAATGCAGTGAGACCGCCAGGAAGTAACTGAGGCCCGGGAGGGGGCATGGCAGTCTCCTGTCCATGTGGATGGACCAGGAGAGGCCACAGAGAAACTGACCTCAGGTGAGTCGAGAACAATAGGCAGGGCTACAAGCAGGGTGAGTGGTGGGAGTCCAGGTTCAGGGCACTGCACAGGCAGGGGCTGGGGTGTGGGGTGCGATTGGGGAAGAGAGGATATAGGACGTATGTGGGAGAGGACTGAGACCTCGCTGTGGGCTGGGCTGGGCTGGACTGCGGAGGACCGTGTGCCAGCTCCGAAGTTTGGATTGAATGGCAGGCGTTGGAAGCCATCAGAGGTTTCAAACAGGGGTGACTTCACCAAATTCCACACACTGGTGGGATGCTGGTGTTACAGGCCCTGTGCACAGGTGTGACTCACCCAGCTTCCGCACACTGGTGAGATGCTGGTGTTACAGGCCCTGTGCACAGGTGTGACTGACCCAGCTTCCGCACACTGGTGAGATGCTGGTGTTACAAGCCCTGTGAACAGGTGTGACCTCACCCAGCTTCCGCACACTGGTGAGATGCTGGTGTTACAGGCCACTGTGAACAGGTGTGACCTCACCCAGCTTCCACACACTGGTGAGATGCTGGTGTTACAGGCCACTGTGAACAGGTGTGACCTCACCCAGCTTCTGCATACTGGTGAGATGCTAGTGTTACAGGCCACTGTGAACAGGTGTGACCTCACCCAGCTTCCGCACACTGGTGGCGTGCTGGCTGTGTAACAGGCCACTGCACAGGTGTGACTCACCCAGCTTCCGCACACTGGTGGGATGCTGGTGTTACAGGCCACTGTGCACAGGTGTGACTCACCCAGCTTCCATACGCTGGTGGGATGCTGGTGTTACAGGCCCTGTGCACAGGTGTGACTCACCCAGCTTCCGCACACTGGTGGGATGCTGGTGTTACAGGCCACTGTGAACAGGTGTGACCTCACCCAGCTTCCGCACACTGGTGAGATGCTGGTGTTACAGGCCACTGTGAACAGGTGTGACCTCACCCAGCTTCCGCACACTGGTGAGATGCTGGTGTTACAGGCCACTGTGAACAGGTGTGACCTCACCCAGCTTCTGCACACTGGTGAGATGCTGGTGTTACAGGCCACTGTGAACAGGTGTGACCTCACCCAGCTTCCGCACACTGGTGGCGTGCTGGCTTACATGGCTGTGTAACAGGCCACTGTGCACAGGTGTGACTCACCCAGCTTCCGCACACTGGTGAGATGCTGGTGTTACAGGCCACTATGCACAGGTGTGACTCACCCAGCTTCCGCACACTGGTGAGATGCTGGTGTTACAGGCCGCTATGCACAGGTGTGACTCACCCAGCTTCCGCACACTGGTGAGATGCTGGTGTTACAAGCCCTGTGAACAGGTGTGACCTCACCCAGCTTCTGCACACTGGTGGGATGCTGGTGTTACAGGCCACTGTGCACAGGTGTGACTCACCCAGCTTCCATACGCTGGTGGGATGCTGGTGTTACAGGCCACTGTGCACAGGTGTGACTCACCCAGCTTCCATACGCTGGTGGGATGCTGGTGTTACAGGCCACTGTGAACAAGTGTGACCTCACCCAGCTTCTGCACACTGGTGGGATGCTGGTGTTACAGGCCACTGTGCACAGGTGTGACTCACCCAGCTTCTGCACACTGGTGGGATGCTGGTGTTACAGGCCACTGTGCACAGGTGTGACTCACCCAGCTTCCATACGCTGGTGGGATGCTGGTGTTACAGGCCACTGTGCACAGGTGTGACTCACCCAGCTTCCATACGCTGGTGGGATGCTGGTGTTACAGGCCACTGTGAACAAGTGTGACCTCACCCAGCTTCCGCACACTGATGGCATGCTGGCTTACATGGCTGTGTAACAGGCCACTGTGTGAGGCCCTGTGGAGATACAGGTGTTACTAAGGTCTGGGTCGGGCTGGCCTCAAGGAGTTTGCAGTGGAGAGAGAGAAAGGATTAGGGTGGCGTTTAGTAAGTGATCAGTCAGTGGTGAGGAAATTAGGATCTGGGAAGCTCTGAGCAGGGCGGCATGTACACGAACTCTGGCACAGGCTTGCAGGAGTCCTGAGGGACGAAGTTAATTGTCTAGAGGTCGGGAGAACTTGGTGGAAGAGAGGACAGTTGACTTGGGTCTTTAGAAGTGGGTAAGTTTTGGAATGGGGAGAATATAGGGGATATTTTAGACAGGCAGACATCTTGAGCACAAGGACTGGCAAATGCAGAATATGGTTGGGAATAGTTTCTGGAAATCCTGCCCTATTGCTCTGATCTCTCTCCCTGGTCTGGCCTTCACTGCCACCAGCATGTTCCTTATAAAAACAAACAAACAAAACCCCAAACTTATCATATTGTTGTAATACCCCAAAATTCCAATGCACTTTTGTACTTGAAAAGGAACAAAGTACTATATGTATTTTGGTGTGCATTCATTTTTAACAATTAGCATTTCTCACAATATTCCCAAAGTATTCACACAACTAGTAAATCATGAGGTCAGCAACTCAGATTTCTCCAAACATTTAGTTATTGATTGCAAGCTTAGTTAAACTTTTCCAATTCTAGCATGCCAAATTCTTTTAAATTCTTCAAACTGACCGCTGAACAACAATGCTTGTGCTACAGATTTAAATTTGCTTTCTTACGATCTCTTAATATTATGTCCTCCTACTCCCTTACCACGGCCCTGTTGTTTCTGACTCTTATGTCTCGGTCCTCGGCCGCCCTCAGAGCCAGGGCTGACGCCTCGGGCCGGCGGAGGTTGCGGTGTTGGCTGACAGGCCCTGAGTCTTTCCAGGTGATCCTGGTGGGTCTTTCCAGGTGATCCTGCTCGAGCCATGGCAGGCCCTTTTACAGTTAGGCTTTCTCTAGAACAGCGGTCGCCAACCTTTCGGACCTCATGGACCACCAGTGGTCTGCGGACCACCAGTTGGTGGCTGCTGCTCTAGGACGGTCCATGTTCTTGGCTCTGCATAATCAGATGCGTTTGGATTGTGACTTTGACATTGTTTCTGAGTGTCCCGTGTTTATCGTCAACCTGATCTGTGTCTGTGTTGAAACTCTTCCTTCCAAATGGGGCCTGGTCTGCTTGCATTAAATCCCAAGCCTTCAGTCTGTTTGCTTCCCCAAATGACAACTTTGTTCCTCTTGTTGACCATCAAGACCTTGTACTGATGGTGGAGTCAGCAGCTCAGGGTCTGAGCCCGGGAGGAGGATGTGAGTAGGAAGGCGGTGGCTTTAGGGGAAAGGATGGTCTCCACGAGACGGAGCAGATGGAGAGTGGAGAGTCCACCCTACGCACGTCTGTGTGTCAGGACCTGCCCCCTGCCTGGACCACAGGAAGGGCGTGCGCAGGTTTGGCTGAACAGTGGAGGGAATGGAGGGGGGAGGGGAGGAGTGGGCTGCGTGGGGCAGGGCGGGTCCTGGCAGGCTGGCTATGTTTTCTTTCCCTGGCCTGGGTCTCTGCTGTCAGCAGGTGGATTGAAGATCCCAAAGTGGGTTCATCATGATGCACTTTGACTTTGAGCTAGTTAATTTTTGCTTTATCATTTTTACTTTACAAGTGTCAAAAAAAAGGGGGGGGGGTTGGTGGATTTTCTTTGACATGTCCTGGATTTCCAAGCGCTTTCCTTCTGATGATGATACGCTGTTTTGAATGAGTGGACGCTTTTAAACATATTCCGTCTAACCTCTTTAATATAAACAGGCTGCCGGTGTGGTGGGGCAGTGTCTGGAGTGGGAGGCGTTAAACGCACCTCCGCCCTTGTCTCCATCGTCTCAGTAGATATAGTCATTTTTGCCTTAGGGAGTGTTGAATTCCTGATCTCTAAAGGCAGGCAGGATCGGATTGAGGGCTTTCCCTTGGGGTGCAGGTGATGGTGGGGATGAGTGGGGAAAAGGCATGTTGAAGGAGTTGACAAAGCTGCCTGTGCATGGACCACGCCCTCTGAAAACAGCGGTTGTCCAAGTTTCTAGACCTTAGACCTCTGAGTTGCCCACCTCTTCACACTCCGGGCATCTCAGGCAGCCCTCGGGGAGGGCTCCTCAGTTCTGCCTGGCTCGTTGTCGACAGTCACTTGCTCTGGATTCCAGGAGAGGGCAGTAGGGTGGCAAGAATGACTCTCCTTCCCCTCCTCTCCTGCCTTCAACTTAAACCCTTTTCTAGTCTGACAGAATCAAAAGGGAGAGGCTTGAGAAACAGACACTGGAAATGGGTGTGAGGAAGAGGGAGGCGGAAGGGTGGCGAGCTGGCCTCGTGTTGCTGGTGAGAAGCCGTCAGCTGATCCCAGGAGCGGAGGGAGTTGGGCTTTGGGATAATGGGATGATGTCAGTGTGACTGGAAGGTGCTAACAGCACCAGGGAGAAGTGCAGAGAAGGGGGAACGGCTGGGTGGGAACGAGATGCGGAAAATAGACTGCACTGATGATTGATTGGGGGGGGGGTCTCCCCGGAACAGGATGTAGCCATGGACACCGTGCTCAGCACCCCATCCTCCATGCCCTCCCTCCTGGGCTGTGTGCTTTGCAGGACCTGGCTTCATGCTCTGGGGCCCTTGTGGCTTTTGGGGGTGTGTGTTAAACATGAAATGGTTCTACAGGTACTCTCCTGCACCCTCTCCCCATGCAGATGCAAGGTCTTTTTTGAAAAAGCCGCAGAAATTTGCCTTGAGATACCCAAGTCCCTGGGGCTGGGCCCGGAGAGAAAGGAGTCTGACCACAGATGAGCTGAGAGCAAAGCTGTGCCCGGGGTGCAATCCCTGCCCTCCCACCCCCATGTGCCCCTTAGAACACCGACCCAGGAGACGCACGGGCCTGGAGGGAGTCTGGGTAGGGCCTCGGGCCTTGGGCTGTGGTGTGAGGAGCAGCCCAGGGAAAGGAGAGGAGCGTGCTGTCTGATGGGCTTTGTACTCACTCACTCATCCATCTGTGGACAGTCTGTGAGGAACGTCTGTCTGCCGCTGCGGGCCTTCCCTGCGCTGCGCCTCTGGCGGTCACATGCGGTCGCCATGAACGCAGAGTGTGCCAGCTCACTTATTTTAATGTGAGCCACGTTTTAATGTGGTAACATTTAGGCAGGCAGAAGAGGATAAGCCCCATTGTGGGAAATCTTCTTTTGAAAATCGAAGCTTCAGAATGGCCTGGCTGGGCCTAGCAGCCTTTGGTCCAGCATGTCTCTCACGTGGACCTGGTGTCCTCCGGCTTTGGATGGGCTGCTTGTTTTTCCATCATCTTGAGTATTAGTAGCTGACCTCTGCTTGGCGGCTTTCCATTTAGTGAGCAGTGTAACACATGTAGTCCGATCCCTGCATAGCCATGTAAGGTCGGTAACAGATCTCCCTTCTGTAGAGTGGGTGCTCCATATCTGCAGGACACCCTCCTTCATCTCTACTTCCTTGTTCCTGCAGCTTCCTGACCTCCCGGCTTCCACCTCCCTTCCCTCACCTGGGCTGGCGGAGGGCGTGTTCTAGTTGAGGCTGCCTTAGCCACAGTTCAGCAGATGGCTGTGGAGTTTTCACAGTTTATTTTAAAAAATTCAGTTAAGCATTTTCTGTTGTGTGCCGGGCAGTGAGAATAACAGGGCTGATCTGGTGGTGGAAACAGACAAGGAAACCAGCAGTTATAATGAATGCAGTAGTTGTTATGGAGGTACTCTCCCGCCCCCCCCCCCCCCCCCCCATGCAGATGCAAGGTACCTACCTGTATAGAGGATGGGGAAGGCTCTTCTCAGGACACCTGCCCAGGGATGGAGGATGTGATGCTGTGAGGATTAGTGGGGGGGGGGGGGGGGCGGGAAAGGGAGAGAATTAAGAAGGTGCATGGCAAAGTAGGAAAAAAAGCATGATGTTTACTCAAAGGCAGGAAGAGAGGATGTGTGCAGGGTGTGCTGGAGAGGACCCATGAGGAGGAGGCAGGGGCTGGACCCGGCGGGGAGAAGTGAACATGTCCTGAAGGCCACGGGGGCTCTTGGTGGTCTGCCCCCCTGCCCCCTATTCCCCTAGTTCATGGTCTGCTGCGTTTACTTTATTTTTTATTAAAAAAATGTTTATTGTTGAAAGTATTACAGATGTTTTCCTTCCCCTCCATTGCTCCCCTCCAACTAGTTCCTGCCCCTCCCTAGACCTTCACCACCTTATTGTCTGTGTCCATGGGTAATGCATATATAAGATCTTTGGTTAATCTCCCACCCCCCTCTGAGATTTGTCAGTCTGTTCCATGTTTCCATGCCTCTGATTATATATTATTCATCATATTATTTTGTTCATTAGATTCCTTATTTGTTTGACTAGAGGCCCGGTGCATGAAATTTGTGCAGGGGGGGAGTCCCTCAGCCCGACCTGTACCCTCTCCAATGCAGGAGCCCTTGGGGGATGTCCCTGCGCAGGGATTGGGCCTAAACTAGTAGTTCGACATCCCTCTTGCAATCTGGGACCTCAGGCTCCTAACCGCTCACCTGCCTGCCTGCCCTAACCACTCTGCATGCTGGCCTGATCTCCCTAACTGCTCTCCCCTGTTGGCCTGATCCCCCTAACTGCCCTCCCCTGCTGTCCTGGTCACCCCTAACTGCCCTTCGCTGCTGGCCTGGTCACCCCTAACTGCCTTCCCCTGCTGGCCTGGTCACCCCTATTAACTTTTTTTTTTTTAATCTTGTCCCCTTCACACACAATTATATTTGACTTCCTTATTGGCTTCTCCCTCTCACACATTTTTTCTCTCTCCTTTATGTAACACTTTTTCCTACTGACTCATCTGTACTAATAAAAGGGTAATATACTAATTAGACTTGACATCCTTTCAGACAAAGCCACAGTGGCGGGGGCCAAGGAAGAGGCAGTTAGAGGCGAGCAGGCCGGCAGGGGGGCAGTTAGGGGTGATTACGCTGGCAAGCAGGGGCAGTTAGGGGCAATGAGGCAGGCAGGCAGGCAGGCAGGCAGGCAGGCAAGTGGTTAGGAACCAGTAGTCCCAGATTGCGAGAGGGATGTCTGACTGCCGGTTTAGCCCCAATCCCTATGAGATGGGGCCTAAACCAGCAGTCAGACATCCCCCAAGGTGTCCCGGATTGGAGAGTGTGCAGGCCGGGCTTAGGGACTCCCCTGACCCCGTGCACAATTTCGTGTACCGGGCCTCTAGTCATTTATAAACTTTACTTTCCTCCTTATTTCCTACTTCTGTTCCATCATCCTTCTTCCCATCTTTCTCCTACCTTCCCTCCCTCCCTCCCCACATTCCTTCTTTCCTTTATCTTCACCCTTCCCTCCCTCCCCTTTTCCTTCCTTCCCACCTTAATATTTTTCTTCACTTCCTCCCTTGGACCTGCTTTGCTCCCTCCCCCATTTCTTCTTCCCATTTTCCTTTTAAGCTCTACCAGCTCCCCTTTAAAACTTTTCTTCCTTCCCTCTTTCTCTCTCATCCTACCCTTCCCATACACTCTTCTCTACTTACTTCCACTGTTTTAATATCTATCTACCTACCTGCCTGATTATTCACTATCATTTATCTTTTTTCTTTTCTGACTCCTACTTTTAAAATCTGACCCCATTACACAACTATACTTGATTTTCATTATAGCTTCTACAGTTCACTCACACATCCTCTTTCCTTCTTTAACTCTGTTCTCTACTGACTCCTTTAAAAAGTTCTTCCCTTTCGCCTTCCCTTCTTCCCCATCTTCCCTCCTCCTCCCTCACTCTTTTACTCTTTTTACAGGCTAATTAAAAATTCTATGCTTCTCGTCCTTAGTACTGACTGCTTTCCTCTCTGGGACCTGTAGCCGCCTCTGTTTGAGCACTGGGGCCCCTCTCGCACCGGCTTTGAGGGGCCTAGCGACGACACAGCTGTCTCTTGCCTACCACGACCCACGCCTCCCAGCTCCGAGTTGGGGGAGGGTCCACCCGGCCTGGGCCGGCGTCCATCGTGGGGACCGCGGCATTACGGGCACGTGCGTGTACATTCATGTGTGTGCGAGGCTTTTCTCCCGTTGAGTGCTGAAGTGGGGGGACACGGAGGCCTTTCCTGCCCTGCAGTGTGCCTGCTCCCACGCCTCGAGCGGCTCTCTGTCCGCTCCGCTCCAGAATTTGCAGGCAGCGGGTGTGCTTGCGCAGGCACGGTCAGGCCCGGCTTGTCCTTGGGTGTGTGTGGGGGGTGTTCCGCCCAGGATGCAAGCCCCTATCCGGGTCGGACCGGGCTGAATGAATGGACGGCTGGAGAAAGCCACGGCGGCTTCCCTGTGCTGTGAGGGTCGCCTGTGCACCCTCTGTTGTCGCGCCCGGGCCTTCCTTTGTTGTGACTGGGGGGTCACCGCCGCTGCGCACATCCCCCCGTTGGCATCTGCCAACCGTGCCCAGAGAACAGGCCTTCTGCTGTGCGGGTGTCACCCCTCAGCTCCCCCACCTCGGGGGTGGGGGGGGGGTGGTGGCGTCCCCGGGCAGAGTGCTCTCGGATTGGACGCGGTGTCGCGGGGGTGTTTGTCAGGTGCATGCACCCGGGAGAAAAAGAGGACTCGGGCGTTGGGGGCAGGCAAGCGAGCCTCACACAAGTCCCCTGCTGCACGCGCACCTGATGGTCTGTCAATATGCAAATTGGTCATTACTGGGACACTGTAACAGACAATTAGCATATTACCTCTTTATATGTATAGATTTTTAGATTCAATTGTTGGTAGATATGTATTTATTGCCATTTTATTGATCATATTTTTCCCCCTCTTTTCTTCTTCCTCTTCTTAAAGAATACTCTTCAACATATCATGTAACACTGGTTTGGTGGTGATGAACTCTTTTAGCTTTTTCTTGTCTGTGAAGCTCTTTATCTGACTTTCAATTCTAAATGATAGCTTTGCTGGGTAGAATAATCTTGGTTGTAGGTCCTTGCTATTCATCACTTTGAATATTTCTGGCCATAAAGTTTCTGTCGAGACATCAGCTGACAGTCGTATGGGTGCTCCCTTGTAGGTAACTAACTGCTTTTCTCTTGCTGCTTTTAAGATTCTCTCTTTGTCGTTAACCCTTGGCATTTGAGTTATGATGTGTCTTGGTGTGGGCCTCTTTGGATTCCTTTTGTTTGGGGTTCTCTGTGCTTCCTGGACTTATAAGCCTTTTTCTTTTATCAGGTAGGGGAAGTTTTATGTCATTCTTTCTTTTTTCTTTTCCTTCTTTTATAAAAAATACTAGAGGCCCAGTGCACAAAATCTGTGCACGGGTAGGGTCCCTAGAGCTGGCCAGCGATCAGGGCCGATCTGTGGGACAACCAACGGGGCGATTGGGGGGCCCCTGCTGGCACCCGCCTTGGCTGGCCTGGGGCCTGCAGGCTGGGGGAAGCTCCTACATTGAGTGTCTGCATCCTGGTGGTTAGTGCATGTCATAGCGGCTGGTCATTCCGCCATTCGGTCAACTTGCATATTAGGCTTTTATTATATAGGATATTTTTATTGATTTCAGAGAGGAAGGGAGAGCGGGAGAGAGATAGAAATATCAATGATGAGAGAGGATCCTTGATTGGCTTCCTCCTGCACTCCGCCTACTGGGAGTTGAGCCCACAACCTGGGCACGTGCCCTTGACCAGAATTGAAACCGGGACCCTTCAGTCCACAGACCAATGTTCTATCCACTGAGCCAAACCAGCTAGAGCTATGTCATTATTTCTTCAAATAGGTTTTCAGTATCTTGCTCTCTTCTCCTTTTGGCACCTCCATAATGTGAATGTTGGCACACTTGAAGTTGTCCCAGAGGCTCCTTATACTATCTTCATATTTTGGGATTATTTTTTCTTTTTTGCTCTTCTGATTGGGTGTTTTTTTTGCTCCCTCATATACCAAATCGTTTATTTAATTCTCAGAATCCTCAGGCTGAGCTCTGAGCTGTTCCGCTTCCCTGCTTCTCCTAATGGGCCCTGGCATGTCTGGGCGGCTGGTGAGTGGCTGCCGGACCTGCAGGCAAGCGCCCTGGATGTGGGTGCAGCAGCCCCCTGGCCGGCAGCGCCAGTGGATGCCGTGCTGAGGCTGCTCCTTGAGCCTGTCGTCAGGCTCCGTTTGGGTGACCGGGGCAGGGAGGTCTCGGATATTGTGCACATTGGCAGCTCAGGTGTGGGCACAGGTATTTTTGGAAGGAGGCATCCCTGCCTGAGCTCAGGAGAGGTCACTGGCTGCATTTCTGGGGCAGGGAAGGGGCCCTGTGTTTATTTTGGCCAGTTCAGCTCCAAAGGTATCCTAGTCTTCAAAGTGAAGTGTGTGTGAGCAGCAGGCGTGAAGCGAGGTGCGTGTGAGCAGCAGGCGTGAAGCGAGGTGTGTGTGAGCAGCAGGCGTGAAGCGAGGTGCGTGTGAGCAGCAGGCGTGAAGCGAGGTGTGTGTGAGCAGCAGGTGTGAAGCGAGGTGCGTGTGAGCAGCAGGATGTGAGGCAGGTTTGTGTGAGCAGCAGGTATGAAGCGAGGTGTGTGTGAGCAGCAGGTGTGAGGCGAGGTGTGTGTGAGCAGCAGGTATGAAGCGAGGTGTGTGTGAGCAGCAGGTATGAAGCGAGGTGTGTGTGAGCAGCAGGTGTGAGGCGAGGTGTGTGTGAGCAGCAGGTGTGAGGCGAGGTGTGTGTGAGCAGCAGGTGTGAGGCGAGGTGTGTGTGAGCAGCAGGTATGAAGCGAGGTGTGTGTGAGCAGCAGGTGTGAGGTGTGTGTGAGCAGCAGGGTGTGAGGCGAGGTGTGTGTGAGCAGCAGGTGTGAGGCGAGGTGCGTGTGAGCAGCGGGTGTGAGGCGAGGTGCGTGTGAGCAGCAGGTGTGAGGCGAGGTGTCTGTGAGCAGCAGGTATGAAGCGAGGTGTCTGTGAGCAGCGGGTGTGAGGCGAGGTGTGTGTGAGCAGCAGGTGTGAGGCGAGGTGTGTGTGAGCAGCAGGTGTGAGGCGAGGTGTCTGTGAGCAGCAGGGTGTGAGGCAAGGTGTGTGTGAGCAGCAGGTGTGAGGCGAGGTGTGTGTGAGCAGCAGGTGTGAGGCGAGGTGCGTGTGAGCAGCAGGTGTGAGGCGAGGTGCGTGTGAGCAGCAGGTGTGAGGCAAGGTGTGTGTGAGCAGCAGGTGTGAGGCGAGGTGTGTGTGAGCAGCAGGTGTGAGGCGAGGTGCGTGTGAGCAGCAGGTGTGAGGCGAGGTGCGTGTGAGCAGCAGGGTGTGAGGCGAGGTGCGTGTGAGCAGCAGGTGTGAGGCGAGGTGCGTGTGAGCAGCAGGGTGTGAGGCGAGGTGTGTGTGAGCAGCAGGTGTGAGGCGAGGTGTGTGTGAGCAGCAGGTGTGAGGCGAGGTGCGTGTGAGCAGCAGGTGTGAGGCGAGGTGTGTGTGAGCAGCAGGTGTGAGGCGAGGTGCGTGTGAGCAGCAGGTGTGAGGCGAGGTGTCTGTGAGCAGCAGGTGTGAGGCGAGGTGTCTGTGAGCAGCAGGTGTGAGGCGAGATGTGTGTGAGCAGCCGGGTGTGAGGCGAGGTGCGTGTGAGCAGCCGGGTGTGAGGCGAGGTGTGTGTGAGCAGCAGGTGTGAGGCGAGGTGTGTGTGAGCAGCAGGTGTGAGGCGAGGTGTGTGTGAGCAGCAGGTGTGAGGCGAGGTGTGTGTGAGCAGCAGGTGTGAGGCGAGGTGTGTGTGAGCAGCAGGTGTGAGGCGAGGTGTGTGTGAGCAGCAGGGTGTGAGGCGAGGTGTGTGTGAGCAGCAGGTGTGAGGCGAGGTGCGTGTGAGCAGCAGGTGTGAGGCGAGGTGCATGTGAGCAGTAGGGTGTGAGGCGAGGTGCGTGTGAGCAGCAGGTGTGAGGCGAGGTGTGTGTGAGCAGCAGGTGTGAGGCGAGGTGTGTGTGAGCAGCAGGGTGTGAGGCGAGGTGTGTGTGAGCAGCAGGTGTGAGGCGAGGTGTGTGTGAGCAGCAGGGTGTGAGGCGAGGTGTGTGTGAGCAGCAGGTGTGAGGCGAGGTGTCTGTGAGCAGCAGGTGTGAGGCGAGGTGTGTGTGAGCAGCAGGGTGTGAGGCGAGGTGTGTGTGAGCAGTAGGGTGTGAGGCGAGGTGCGTGTGAGCAGCAGGTGTGAGGCGAGGTGCGTGTGAGCAGCAGGTGTGAGGCGAGGTGTGTGTGAGCAGCAGGGTGTGAGGCGAGGTGTGTGTGAGCAGCAGGTGTGAGGCGAGGTGTCTGTGAGCAGCAGGTGTGAGGCGAGGTGTCTGTGAGCAGCAGGTGTGAGGCGAGGTGCGTGTGAGCAGCAGGTGTGAGGCGAGGTGTGTGTGAGCAGTAGGGTGTGAGGCGAGGTGTGTGTGAGCAGCAGGTGTGAGGCGAGGTGTGTGTGAGCAGCAGGTGTGAGGCGAGGTGTGTGTGAGCAGCAGGTGTGAGGCGAGGTGTGTGTGAGCAGCAGGTGTGAGGCGAGGTGTGTGTGAGCAGCAGGGTGCAGCAGTGGTGGAGTCCGCTGCCCAGGTCGTTTTTCAGGAGGCCCTGATGGAGGGCCTGGGCTTTGCTCCCCTGTGGCTCCTGCCAGGCTGTGTTGCTGATGGAGTGGATGGGGTGCAGCAGGCCCTGGAACAGGGACATTTCTGCCTGATGTCATCCCCGTCCCCCCCCCCCCCCCCCCCCCCCCCCGGTCACACACACACACCTCAGAACTGCTGTGGCCCGAGGCTTCCTCCTCAAGCATCCTCCTTCCATTCCTCAGTCGCAGGTCTGAGACCCGTGTTCGAAGGCTTTCCTCCCTCCTTTATACTTCACAAGCATTTCCCCCATAAATGGATGGCACCCCAACCCATCCTGGCACGTGCGCTCAGAGCCTGAGTGGGTGCTCCCACGAGGACTCATCCCAGGGCTTGTGCAGGGGGCTTGGGAGGAGGCTGCACCTGCTGCTGTGAGGAAGGTGTCCTCCCTGCTGCCTTTTTTAAAAAAAATATATATATTTTATTGATTTTTTTACAGAGAGGAAGGGAGAGGGATAGAGAGTTAGAAACATCGATGAGAGAGAAACATCGATCTGCTGCCTCCTGCACACCCCCCACTGGGGATGTGCTCACAACCAAGGTACATGCCCTTGACCGGAATTGAACCTGGGACCTTTTAGTCCACAGGCTGACGCTCTATCCACTGAGCCAAACCGGTTTCGGCCCTGCTGCCTTTTAAAGATGAGAAATAGAAATCCTAGACTCCAGTGCTGTTCACATGATTCTCCGTCACAGTCATTGTGAATAGATGCCGACCCGTCTGCGAACTTACGATTTGTCTCTCGGGGCTGGAATGAGAGGCTCGTCCCTCGAGGACGTGGCAGGTGGATGGCGGTGGACCTCCAGGCAGCAGTGTCCCTGCTCCTCCGCCGATGGGGTCTGGTGCGGCATCCCCGAATCACCATGGCATTCAGAGTCAGTGGGCCTGGGAGCCAGGAGTCTGTGTTCCCCAAAGCTTTGGGGTGTTTGATAACCACTGGTGTCAGGACTGGAGCACTGGCCTAGGAGTCGAGGAGACCCGACTCGCAGCAAGCCTCTAAACGCTTTGTACTAACTCCTGCCATCTTCCTTTCTGACATGACCCACGCTCCCCAGGAGTCTCCAGGAACAAGCCAGCCCGAGGAGAAGGCCCTCTCTCCTGACTCGGGGGCCGCCAGCCCCCCGACTCCTGGCAGGCTCTCCGGCCGCGGTGCAGACAGCAGCCTGGCCAGCGCAGGCAGCCGAGGGCCACAGGGAGGAGAGGCGAGCGCCCGGCTCCCAGGAAGAGACAAGAATCATAAGAGTGACCCTGTGACGATGGCCACGAGTCCCGTGGGCCCTGGGGGCGACCAGCCCGCCACGTCCAGTAAGAGAGACGCACCCCAGGACCCGGCTGCAGCAGGGGAGGCCGCAACGGAGCCGAAGGAGGAGGCCCCTGTCCCAGGAGAGAGCGGGTCAGACGGCAGTGACGTGAGTGTCCCACAGGCGTCCTGGCGGCCTCTGCTGCTCCCGCGCCCGGACCTCTGTCACGGAGGCCGGCGCTCCCTCCGCAGGCCTGCGGTGGGCGGTGGGCATCGGCCAGAGGCCTTCGTGTGGTAAACAGGCCCACTCAGCGGGCGGAACACCCTGAAGGAAATTCGGAGCAGACACTTGCCTTTCCATTGGGAGCTTCCTGGGATTGCCACGTCTTCTGGTCTACTTCCTTCCTCTCCCCATTACCGTCTCCCCTGCTACTTTTTCTTTTAAAAATAAATATTTTTATTGATTTTTAGAGAGAGAGGAAGGGAGAGGAAGAGAGAGATAGCAACATCAATGATGAGAGAGAATCATTGATTGGCTGCCTCCTGCACACCTCCCTACTGGGGATCGAGCCCGCAACCCGGGCACCTGGGTGTGTGCCCTGACCGGAATCGAACCAGCGACCTCTTGGTTCCCAGGTCAATGCTCAACCGCTGAGCCACGCCGGCCGGGCTCCCCTGCTGCTTCGTGCCTTCATTTCGGGATTGGCCTTGGTTGCAGCAATCTGAGTTCCTACAGAGAGAGGAGAACCCCGAAAGGGCAGGGCAGTTGGGGTTCCTGCTCAGCCCTGGCAGTTAGGTCATAAGACGACTCCTCATTGATTTCTGTGGCTCTTTCTGCACTAATCCAAGAGCCGGCCAATGACCCGATGGACAGAAGTCAGCCCTGGGGAGAGCCGTGGGCATTTTTGGTTTTCCAGCCCTTAGTCCTGCTGCTCCTCCAGGTGGATGGTGGGGAATTCATTTCAGGAGCTTTTAACGACTTCCTGGAAAGGATACTCATGCTGTGTTTGTTTTCAGGATAGCATCAAACGTCCCTAGGCCACCTTTCTAGCCATGCCCACTGCACTCACTGGCTCTTCTTGGCATGCAAACCCTTCTGTCTGTACGCAGCTGGGCTGCCCACTTGAGGGGCTGGGGGCTGGGGGCTGTGTCCAGAGAGAATGGGAGGGTCCATAGGCCTCTCAGTTTTCCAGAAAAGGCGGGCTCTGGTTTGGGCTCAGCCCCCTGTTGGCATCCTGGCCTGACAGAGCTCCCTGGATAGTGATCAAGACCCCTAGCCTTCTGTCCTGGTGACTGGTGTGGTTCTGTGTCCCAGCGATCATGACCCCTGCCCTCTGTCCCGGTGACTGTGGGTCTGTGTCCCAGCGATCATGACCCCTGCCCTCTGCTCTGGTGACTGTGGGTCTGTGTCCCAGCGATCATGACCCCTGCCCTCTGCTCTGGTGACTGTGGGTCTGTGTCCCAGCGATCATGACCCCTGTCCTCTGTCCTGGTGACTGGTGTGGTTCTGTGTCCCAGCGATCATGACCCCTGCCCTCTGTCCCGGTGACTGTCTGTGGGTCTGTGTTCCAGCGATCATGACCCCTGCCCTCTGCTCTGGTGACTGTGGGTCTGTCTCCCCAGGCGCTGGAGATCAGTGAACACATGAAGGAGCTACAGGGCTCAGACTCCGATGCCTCCGACTCCAAGTCCTTCCTTGGCCTGGTGAGTCAGAGGAGGGAGCAGGGGCTGGGAGAGAGCATGCGTTCGCGGGTCACGGTGCCTAAGGGTCTGCCTCTCGTCACAGCTTATACCTGGGCCATCACTAAGGATAATACTGCCTACTGTATAGTTTGTCATGAGAAGAAATTGGGTCAAGGGAACCATCAGCACATAAACCTTAAAGAAAGGTCGCTGTTGTTGCCATGGCTGCCGTGTGAATGCCCTGAGGTCCTGCGAGGTCAGCTCCTCTGGGCTCCGCAGGAACATCACCTGGATCTAGGCGGCCACAGACTGTGTGTGCATGTGTGTATGTGCGTGTGTGATCACTGAGCGATGGCGAGGACCATCTCAGGCTCTGGCCAGGAGGGTGCTGGGGTTTCATTTCTAAAATTAGGACATTGTCCTGGAATGCCAGCCTCCATGGTTTCCTTGTCCCAGCCCTTCCCGCAGCCCCTGGCATCCCGCTTCCTGCCAGGCCTGCGTCTCGGGAGGGGCGTGCTCCGGGATGCATATGGGCCAAGCATTGCCTCTGGAAGCCGCTCCCTCTGTTTGGAGGAGGTGGTCCAAGGGGAGGGGCTCATGGAAGAGGGTCAGGCTGAGCAGCAGCGATGTGAGGGGTGCAGAGGAGGCAGGAGGGGTGCTCCAGCCCCTTCCCGGCCCTGGGCTAAGGAGCAGATGGGGTTGCATGAAGTGGGGTAGAACTCAGCCTGAAAGGAAATGTCACCCCAAAGGAACCTCCTAAGCCAGGAAGGCAAGGCACAGCGCCCCTGCTGGCTAAGGCGCCGGGGAGGATGGCCATGTCGCGGGCTCTTTGATGGGCTCTGCCCTTCCGAGGGGCCAGGTGTGGAGCCGGTGCCCACCATCCTCTTCTCTGAGGGGGTGCCTGGAGGACAGCACGGGCTGCAGGGCCAGAACACGGCTGGGCGTCCGCCATTTGTCGGCTGATGACAGCTGTCCCAGGTAGCATGCTGCCAGGTAGCAGCCCTCACCTTGCCCAGTGGGTCTCAGGTGTGGAGGGCGGCAGCATGGTTACCTGGCCGCCGGGCAGCAGGGAGCTGGCGCCTGGGTGGCACTTGCTGCCTGCCCCAGCGAGAAGCCTGTGGGAAGCGCTGCAGCGGAGTGCCGGTGGTTCGGAGGCACTGGACGCGAGCGGGACGAGCTGTGAGGAGCCCACGCCGTTTCCGAGCTGCCCACAGGTCTTCAGGCGCTTCGGTCGGGCACAGGAGGGAGAGACAGCGGGAAGGGGACAAGCTTTGCGGCAGGCGTCATGCCAAGAGCTTGGGCTTTGGAGTCTGTCCCGGGCACATCTGCCCGCAGCCCGTTGTCTGTCAGCGGCGCGACCTTGGGGAAGTGTCCCGTGCTGTCAGGCCCTTCCTCGGCCGGGAGGTGCGACAGGAGTACTGCTCCAGCACGGCTCCGTTTCCTCATCCTTTCCTACGAGCAATTTCCAACGTACAGAACAATCAAGAGACTTACAGTGACTACGCGCACACCACCTGTAGTCCACAGCGAACATGCTAGCACACTTGCTTGGTCACCGTCTGCTCACGGTGTTGTTTTGAAGATTGAAATAATTAGATGTCAGAATATTTAGTGCAGTGCCTGGCGTGCGGCAGGTTCTTTCTGGAAGGCTGGTGAGGGCCTGTTGGGTGCCGGTGTGAGGGGCAGCGTTGACCTCCCCCTCCCCGTCTCCAGGACTTTGGTTTTCGCGGCCGGATCTCAGAGCACCTGCTGGACGTGGACCTGCTTTCCCCGGTCCTGGATGGAGCCCGCTGGGAGGTGAGTCTCTGGGTGGTGGCCAGGGTCTCCCTTTTTGGGGTAGCCCAGAGCTGAGCCCTGCCCATCCCAGGACGCATTTACGGGAGCTTCCTCCCTCTGGAGTCCTTGAGGCCTGGCCCCGACTGCCTGGGACGGAGCTTCTGACCACTCCTTCGCTGATGCTGTGCGAATCAAGGCTTCCCCCCCCAACCACCGCATTTACCTGCTTACCATCGTTTAGCCCCGAGGGTTGACCACCTGCTCACGTGCAGAGTGCTGTATGGACGGTGGACTCCGCAGTGCTTCCCAGCTGGGCCCATCCAGCCGTGGCAGCCTTCTCCGCAGCTTCCCTGTGGGCTCCAGCTGCGCCCTCCTCTCTCCACTCCCTACTCTGCTGCTCCTTCCCCCTGCCCAGCCCTTTCCTGGTCTCCAGGCAGGCGGCAGCAGCCCCTCCCTTTCCCCCCTTAGTGCTGCTTTTGTTCGTAGGTTCTTTGTCTCCCGTCAGATAGAAGCTCTGTGTGGGGCGGGTGATGTCTGACCCCGAGCAGGGTACCAGGACGACTCAGACACAAGTCCTGTCCTTACGGAGCTGTGCTATGAGAAGAAAATGGCGCAAAGAATGTAAAGATTAGCATGTAAATTTCAAACATGCTTAGCTGTTCTGACTCATCCTGCCGAGTGAATTAATTGCCTATGAGAGCATTGCCTCTGGGCTTTGGCGGGAAAATTACAGGCCTCTAGGAGTCTGGAGGCTGGGCATGGGGTGCGTGTGTGTGGCATCACTGAGTCAGGGAGGGTCCTGTGGGCTCATTTCCAAAGCGAAGACAAGCAGGTCCTTTTCCTCCTCTGGTTGGTTAACAGGAGAGGTTCTGGCCCACGGACTCTGCAAGTTTGAGGGGCATTTGGTTTGAAATGGACACTTGTTGGGTGAAAAGAACAAGAGGCTTGATGTGAATCTAGTGAATGCGTGCTGGAGCCAGGAGAGGCCCTGCGGCCCTGCGGGAGGCCGGCGTGGTCCTCGGCCCGCTGCCAGCCCCCCGCACTGCCCCGCCACCGGGACTCTGCTGCACGTGGTCGCCCATGAGCAGCTCTGGCGGGGTGGGCAGGCACAGAGCAGGGGGTGGGATTTGTCAGGAGGCGTGGGGAGCAGGTGACTTGTGGGGCACCTTTGGCAGGAGGTAGGTGGCAGGTTACTGACTTGGCTGGGCTCTGGCTCTGAATCTAGGCAATAGCAGATGCTTGGGGGCTTCAGTGAGGATACGTTTCCAGTCCTGCCGAGTCTGAGGAGGCCGGCAGCCTCTTTCTGGGCCATGGCACTTGGTCTGAAGCAGGAGCAGGACCTGGCTTGGATTCGGTTCTCGGGGGGCCCCTCTGGCCGCCCGCTCTGGCCCAGGATGTTGGGTGTGGAGCAGGTCTGGGTGCTCAGGTGGCTGACCACACAGAGCCCTTTGCGGGGCTCAGCCTCCCGCTCTCTCCTGTCTTCAGGCCAGGAGGACCGAGCAGAGCCTTGTGTGGGCCAGACAGAGCCGCGGGGGCAGCGCCTTCGTCATTCCTGCGGCTCCTGTCCGTGTTCTGTACTTGCTGGACCTCTCCCAGGGCCAGGGCTAGTGCAGAGGCTCAGAACTGAGCTCAGGGAGGTTTTGGTCCTTTAAACGATGAGATGCAGCTTAATGAGGTATCTAATTGACATGTAATAAACTGGACATACTTAAAGTGTACCATTTGACAACTTTTACTATATGAATGCAACTTTTAAAACATCACCGTAATCAAGATGATGATTATGATCAGTTATAAACATGATGAATTTTATAAGTTACAAAAGTGATCATAAGCCCTAGCTGGTGTGGCTCAGTGGATAGGGCATTGGCCTGTGGACCAAAGGGTCCCAGGTTCGAGTCTGGTCAAGGGCCTTGGTTGCAGGCTCCTTGACGGCCCAGGCCCTGGTCGGGGCACGTGCAGGAGGCAACCATTCGATGTGTTTCTTTCATATCGATGTTTCTGTCTTTCCCTCTGTCTTCCACTCTACCTAAAAAATTAATGGAAAAATATCCTTGAGTGAAGATTAACAACAACAAAACGATCATGAAAGTATTTCAGGTACGGATGGTCAGAGTCTCCCTCAGCCTCCTCCCGCAGGTAGGGCCCACCCACAGCTCTCAGCATTCTTCCTGGGCCTTTCCAGACAGTTCTCTGTGTATCTGTGTACACGTCACATAGGTCTATTTTCTATCTGTTTTTCTTTTTTCTTCCCACAAAAATTGGACTGGCTCCAAAAACTGCTGGGCCACGTGAGCACGGACCCTTGACCTGTTTGTACGTTATTTCAGATCTCCTTTCTGCTGTGCCTGGCTGCAGAGCCTTCTGCCTTCTGAAAGCACTGTGTTTATTTAAGTATTTAAGTGGGGGCTGGATCGTATGCCAATGAAACCCGAAGCTGAGTGAGGGCCCCCCCCGCCCCATCTGGAGGGTCTTAGGCCAGAGGCGGACAGTGTGCTTGCTGCCTCCCCTTCTGACGATTGAGACGCAGGATTTCCGCCTGGATCGTGACTCCTTTTGTGGGATCAAGTGAAGCTCCCGAAGGCCCTCTGGGTGCCATCCCGGGCGTCCCCTTTTCTGGAGCAGGGGTTCCTGGCGGAAATACGAGATGAGATGAGGAGGAAGCAGGCGCTGTCTGCAGCGAGTTCTTCCTGACTCAGGGCTCAGCTCAGTCTCCAGTGTTATGATGGCCGCCTCACTTTGTTACCCACCTTCATCGTGGCTTGCTAGATTGGCCTGTGGGATTTTTTTTCTTGAGAAATGAGAGGGGGAGCTCTTTACTGAGCCGGTGAGGGAAGACAGGACGGGAGGACGGTGGGTGGGGCGGGAGGAGGGCTGCGTCCCGCTGTTGTCTGCGGCTGACGCCAGGAGGAGTGGCAGCCTGGCAGGGAGCCCCGTTGCTGCGGGCACCAGGAGGTACTCCCGCAGCCTGTTTTAAAAAATATATGTATGTTTTTATTGATCTCAGAGAGGAAGGGGAGGGAGAGAGAGAGAAACATCAACGATGAGAGAGAATCGTTGATTGGCTGCCTCTGCACACCCACCACTGGGGAGTGAGCCCGCAACCCCGGAATCAAACCTGGGACCCTTCAGTCCGCCGGCTCCTTCCACTGAGCCAAGCCAGCTAGGGCAGCCTTTTTATTTTTAATGGAATTTGGGGAGCTGGCTTTGAGCTCAGGCCCTGCCCCTCCTCGCCCATCCGGATGGCAGAGCGGGCTCCAGCTGCTGGGGTTCAGGCTGCCAGTGGAGCGGTGTGTGTTGGGGGGGCACTGCGGATCCAGGGCCAGAACCCCCCGGGGAAGAGGGAGTGAGCTGTCTCCTGCCCAGGGCTCCTGTGCCGTCAGAGGCCAGAGGAGTGGCTGCTCCTTTGTCTGCCAGTCTGTCTGCCTCAGGCAGGGCGGGAGGCGCAGGGGAGCTAACTGGTGGCCCTCTTCTGGGGGCCGGCTCTGGTTTAGGTACTAATCTGATTGACTCCTCTCCGCGGCTGGCACGGGGTGGGGGCGAGGCTGACCACATCACTGTATTCTTGTGGCCCCGCCTCTGGAGGACATCCTCAAACTCACCACGAATAGTCCTTCTCTTCACCAAATGTGCCGAAGCCCAGGCTTTGCGACGAGATCCGTCGGGTTTTTGATGGAAGGGGCCTCGTGGCCCGCTGATGGGAGCCGTGTGGACCCGTTGGGCTCCCTTTCTGTCTTCCTGTCTTCCTGTCTTCCTGTCTGGGCGCAGCTCTCTCGTCCCCCGGAGTCTTCCTCTCGAGGGCAGCTGTCTGCTGCTCCCTCAGCCGTGTCGTCTCAGCGTCCTTGGTCACTGGCACGGGAGGTCCGGGCCCCTGAGAACGTGGGGTTCACAGATCTCTTCTTCGACGACAGCGAACGCGTCCAGCGGCAGGGGCAGGCTTTCCTCCCTCTCGTGTGTCTTCCCGCAGCCCCGGCTCGGTTCTGGCGCAGCGGCTGTGGTGTCTGGCTCGCCCTCCCCAGCCAGCCCGGCCGGCCCTGGGAGCAGCTGGGAGCCGGGACTTAGCCAGAGCCTAGGGGGCTTGACTGGACAGTAGACAGGCCGCTTCTGCTGCATCCCGAGGGGTCCTCACCACCAAGGAGCCACTCTCAGGGCTTCCCCGGGCATGGCGGGCGGGGAGGGTTGAGGGATCCACATCCAGACCCTCCACTGTGCACTTTCCACCGCTGCTGCCCGCAGGCCCAGAGGCCGGGAGGAGACCAGGACAACAGCCAGTCCAGCCACGAGGAGCTGCAGAGCGAGCCCTCCCACGGCTCCGAGAGGTACGGCTGGGGGAGGCCGCCGCAGGGAACTCTGGGATGTGTGCTGGTCCGCGTGGCTCAGGTGCTCCTGCCTGAAGGCGCATGGGAACCGACAGGATGGCCTGGCAAAGTGTGTGTGTGTGTGTGTGTGTGTGTGTGTGAGAGAGAGAGAGAGAGAGAGAGAGAGAGAGAATATGCTTGTGTAAGTGTGTGTGTGTGTGTGTGTGTGAGAGTGAGTGTGTGTATGAGTGAGTGTATATGCTTTGTGTGTGTGTGTGTGAATGTGGGTGAGAGAGTGTGTGAGTGAATGTGCTTGTGTGTGTGTGTGTGTGAGAGTGAGTGTGTGTATGAGTGAGTGTATGTGTGTGAGAGAATGAGTGATTGTATATGCTTGTGTGAGTGAGTGTGAGTGTGGGTGAGAGAGGGAGAGAGTGTGTGTATGAGTGAGTGTACATGCTTTGTGTGAGTGTGAGTGTGGGTGAGAGTGAGTGAGTGTGTGTATGAGTGAGTGTATATGCTTTGTGTGAGTGTGAGTGTGGGTGAGAGTGAGTGAGTGAGTGGGTGTATGAGTGAGTGTATATGCTTGTGTGAGTGTGTGTATATGCTTTGTGTGAGTGTGAGTGAGTGTGTGTGTCTGTGTGAGAGAGAGTGTATATGCTTTGTGTGAGTGTGAGTGAGTGTGTGTGTGTGTGTGAGAGTGAGTGTATATGCTTTGTGTGAGTGTGAGTGAGTGTGTGTGAGTGAGTGTATATGCTTTGTGTGAGTGTGAGTGTGTGTGTGAGTGTGAGTGTGGGTGTGAGTGTGGTGAGAGCAGACCTGTGATGCCACAAGACAGGCGAGTGAAGAGCTGCTGGTGCCTGGTTGACCTGCACGTGGCACCACTGTGGGCCGGGGCTCGACTTGTCACTGCTGGGATTGAAGTGTGTCTGGTTGTGGCCTGGAGTAGCCTCGGGAGCCCGGGGGTCATGCGGGAGGGTCAGTTCTGCAGCTCAGAGCTGGACCAGGGCCCTGCACAGCAGAACAGGCGTGGCTGTGTGTGGGGGGGAGGGGCTTCCCGCTTCCCAGGCTTGAGCCCTGATAAGGCAAAGGCTGCCACCTGGAAGGGGAGGGCAGTCATTCTGGCTTTTGGACCTTGAAAAACCATCAGAATTCTTCCTTGAAGCTACAGCTCCATGCCTTTCCGATAGTCTGACCACTTGAATCTGGCTGCCCCTCTCCTTCCTATTTCCTGCTGGGTCCTTCCATCCCTCCCTGGCCCAGCGATGCAGCCTCTGCGCCCAAGGGTGCGTGCCGCTCTGCTCCTGGGCGGCACGTGCAGCACAGGGCCTGGTCCAGTCCCGACGGGAGCACTCGGCAGGCGTCTCCCTTCCTGCTCTTCCAGCCGCTCCGCCCTCCGCCCCTCCCCACTCCGTGAACCTGGGGCCCAGGCTGCGGTCCAGTGGAAGGAGGAGTGGACGTAGGTCCCCACTGCACCCCAGTCTCCTCCTGACTCCCCTCTCTGGCTGGTCTGACCAGGGTATCCCCTTCACTTCTGTACGGGGAGCGGCTTGGGAGTCCCCGGCACAGCCAGGCCACTGTGAAAGGGCCTCTGCAGGCCCCTGATGGGCAGCCTGAGCGGCGGGGCACCCAGGAGCCCCCGGAGCACTCTGCACGCAGGTAAGAGTGAGCGTGCCTCCCGCGAGGGCGCGGCCGACCTGGGTGGAGTTGTGTGTGGGGGGCTGGGGGTCTGGGGTGACAGGCCTGGAGAAGTGGGGGAGCGAGTGGCCCTCCTGGAGCTGGAGGGTGAAGAAATTGGCCTCTTCTGAGTAGTCTGCAGCTGAAATTGGGGTGCCTCGTCTGATTAGGGGAGCTTAGGAACTCTTGAATGAGGCAGGTCTCTTCTGACCCAGCTGCCTCCCCACCAGGGCTGGGCAGAGACTGCCGTTACCTGTTACGGGGCTGTGCGGGGCCTGCCCAGGGGCCCTTTCTCCTAGTCTCCGCCCAGCAGCCCCTCCCACCCAGTGGCCATCCCACCTCTGGTGGGTAGCACCCTTGTGGGGCCCCGTAGTGTGCCAGGCGAGGGAGGTGTCCTACCCCAGGCTTCCCTGCGGCCAGCCGAGGTCCAGACCCCGGCGCTGGTGCTGTCTGCAAGGGGAGACGCTGGCCTCAGGGCTCACCCTGTGCAGTGGTCCCTGGGGAAGTTGAGCAGCATCCGTGCTCGGTTGCCAGCATCTCTGGGGCACCTGCTGTAGGCAGAGCTTCCTGGGTCCAGTAAGCATTCTGCCTCCCACGTGGGAGGGGCGATCTGCTCTTCATTTAAACGGCTCGGGAAGAGGCAGGGAGAGCAGAGGGAGCGGTAAGACCTGAGGAAGGGGAACTGTTGGGGCTGCCTCCCTGTCCCCATCACAGCTCTCTGACCCCGAATGGGGTGCCACTGGAGCCCCTGCATTTCTGCTGGCTGTAACACATTTGCTTCTTTATTGCCATCAAGGGATGAAACCCCAAGTCCACCTGCCACCTGCAAGAGTGGCGAGGCGCCGTGCTCCCAGGCCGAGGAGCCCGAGGAGCCCGAGGAGGAGGCGGTGGCCGGCCCCACCCTGCCCATCTCTCCGGAGGGGTAAGGGCCTGTCCTCCATCTTGTGTGGGTAGCTGTAGATCCCATCCACTTTTTTTTTTTTTTTTAATCCTCACCCGAGGACAAACACACAACCGAATGTGCCCTTGTCCAGGAATCGAACCCGGAACCCTTTGTTCCACGGGCTGACACTCTAACCACTGAGCCAGACCAGCCAGGGCTGTTTCCACCCACTCTTGGGTGGTGGGGAAAGATGCTCCAATCCCCCCAGAGGTGGTGTGTGTGGGGGGGAGTGTACTCTTGGTTCTGTGAGCAGCCTTGAGACCCCAAGGAGCCATCACTGTCCTCAGGGTTCCCCTTGTCAGGACCTGGGGAGCAAGGGTGCAAGGGAGGGGGTACCTCCTGAGTCATTAGCAGAAACCTGGTAAGTCATGTTCTCCCCTTTACCAAGCACTATTTCCTTTTTATTTTTTAAATTCTTTTTTTAAATTTTTTTTTATTGTTGAAAGTATTACACATGGTCCCTCTTTCCCCCCATTGACCCTCTCCAGCCCGCCTCCCCTCCCACTGTTTTCTCTTTCCTCTGTAACTGGAGAAAAATGCCCGCTTCGACAAAAAGCAGACAGAAGTTCTTTGGAGCTATTTATATACATGGAAGTACACAAATCCGAGTTGTACAAGTCAATGAATGTTTACATGTGTACACACCATGGACCCACCCCCGGATCACACGGGGAGCATCCTGTTCCCGAGAGCCTTTCCTCGTGCCCCCCGCCCCTCCCCCCCCCACCCCCCTGGCCGCCCCATCCTGGCTTCTGCCCGCAGACCCGGCTTTCCAGGTCTCCACCTGCATGTGAGTGGATTGGATGGTACACAGAGGCTCTTTGTGTCTGGGTTTGAAGCTCACCACAGCTTAGACATCATGTAGCGTTTCCCTGCCCAGTTCACCTTCCCCTCTCCCACCCCTTTTACAGATGGGGAAACTGAGGCTCAGGGAGGTAAAGGGCTTGCCCAAGGGCACATGGCTAGTTAGTTGCAGACTTAGAACTAGATTCCAGTCACTGGGACATCAGGTTCGTGGGGCCTCTGCTGTTCTCGACAAGGTGACCAGGCCACCAGCTGTGCCTGCCTGTGGCCTGAGTGGTTCGGAAGCATCCTCGCCCTCGGGCTGAGCAGAGACTGTCCATCCGCCATGGCTCGCTGACAGTGCCCTGGGGGCTGGCGAGGCAGACTCCGCGCTGCAGGAGCGAGGTACTGAGGGGCCTGTGCTCAGGTGCTGACCAGCCGGCAGCAACAGCTCTGCCCCGAGGGGTGACGTGGCCTTCTCAGGCCTCCTCGGTGGCTGTGGACAGCCGGGTCAGGGTGCTTGCTTTATTTTATTTTTTTTAAATAAATTTTTATTGATTTTTTACAGAGAGGAAGGGAGAGGGATAGAGAGTTAGAAACATTGATGAGAGAGAAGCATTGATCAGCTGCCTCCTGCACCCCCCCACTGCAACCAAGGTACATGCCCTCGGCCGGAATCGAACCTGGGACCCTTTAGTCCGCAGGCCGACGCTCTATCCAGTGAGTCAAACCAGCTAGGGCTGGGTCAGGGTGCTTTCTATGAGGACAGAGGCGAGTGGTTCAGAGAAGGGGCCCTCTGGGCAGAGGTCAGAGGTCAGAGGGTGGTCCCCAGCACCTCTGGGAGAGAGGCTGGGCAGTGAGGGCAGCCAGGGCACCTTGCGTTTCTCCCCGTCCCAGCGATGCTGCCCTGCTGGGGCCTCGGGGACACTTGCCCTGAGCAGTGCACGCAGGGCCCTTGGGACGCGCCTTCGGTCCTCTGCGTCTTCCCAGGCCCCGCACTCCCTTGTCCTTACTCCCCGAGGACTCTCTGTAAGAGTTGGCTAGTCCTGGGAGGGGCAGCCACTTCATGTTAGGAATGGGGTGGTTTTCTCGGTGTTGTGGGGAGCAGCTCTGTGCCTCGTTCGAACCTGCGGAATTTAATATACGGAGGTGACTGGCATCATGGAGAGGCCAATGGCTCCGAAAGAGGACCCTGTTACTAACATTTCCAGAGAAGAGGGCATGCCACGCCGCCCAGGGCCGCGGGGGGAGGACCGGGCTGGTCAGGAGGCAGGAGAGGTGAGAAGGGAGGGCCTGGTCCAGAACCTTCATTGGGGTGTTCGTGGGAAGGAGTGGAGGAGGCAGGGTAGGTCCCTGAAGTGTGGCATTGGGTGGTTTGAATAATGTTGTGGACTCGGGGTTATGGGTGGTCTCTGGGTGGTTTAGGGCAGGGAGATGGCCCCGTGGTGTGCGATAAGGAGGGGCTGGGTGTGGACGCAGGACTGTCTGAAGAGTTGGCTAGTCCTGGGAGGGGCAGCCTCTGCATCAGCAAGCTCTGTGAGAATGTCAGCACATCGTCAGCGCAGAAGCCGAGGAGCCGGGGGTAACAGCCTGCCGCCGTTCGCAGATGTCACGCTGAGTCAGGGGCTAGGAGCAAAGGGCAGGGCAGCGAGCCTGGGCTGGGCTCGCAAGCAGCCACCGCCAGGCACGCTTCATGCCAGGCCCGGGTCTGGGAGCCGGGGACTTTCTTCCCTTTGCCACGCCCACATCTTCCGTGAGGTGAACCATGGGGTGGCGTGTGGGGACACGGGTCTCTGGTTGCAACCCCAGTGTCAGTGGTGCACGGCCGTGCCAGAGGGTCTGGGTGCCGTGTCTCCCTCCGCCTCTTCCTGCCACCCTCCCTCCTCCTCTCGTTCCCGCCGGCCTGCCGTGACCGTGCTGCAGGGACCGCTGGGGCTGGTGCCCGCGGGCGGCCTAGAAAGCAGACCTCCTCTCCCTCTCAGGCTTCACCCCCAGTCGCCGCGGGGGTCTGCCTGTGGGCCAGTGCTGCCTGCCTTGGACCTGAGGGAGTTTAGGACGGCACATCTTAGAGCAGGGACGCAGGGAAGAGGCGCACTAAGAAGTAGGCCGGTGTGCCCGCTCGCCAGGCGTGTGAGCCAGCTCACTGGTGCGTGCGGCTGGGCTCAGGCTGCCGTGCCGTCGGACGCCTCATCTTCCCGCAGCATCTGTCCCTGGGGTTCCACATAGCTACACAGCCCAAGGGAGACACAGTAAAGGAGCCATCTCAGGGAAAACAGTGTTTGCAGCCAAGGCTGGAAATGAGTTGGAGGGTTGATGAGGCGGAGAGCTGGGGGAGGCTCTTAAAAGGGCAGATGCTCTTACATCTGCATTGCTGGGCTGTGGGGCCTGGAGGAAGCTGGCATTGGGAGGAGGGGGGTGGAGCTGGCAGCAGAAGAGAATTAAAGACAAAGCTCAGGACCCGTTTTGGTCTGAGTTATAATTTTAGGAATGGAGGAAGGAAAGGTTTTAATGGTATTTCAGATGTCGTGCCTGCCTTCTCTCCATAGTCTCATGGCCGAGCGGGAATTGTTCCAAAGGCCTGTTGTCAGCTGCCATCCTAACCACGCCCGCGGCCGCCCTCCATCCGCTGCAGGGCTAGAGCTGGAGGGAGGAGGGGCTTCTGTGACCCCAGCCGGGAGTGGCTCCCTGCTCCTGGGTTTGGACCCAGCCACATGCTGCTGAGGTTGACGGTGGGTGGGGGGGCCCTGCCAGGCCCGAGCACTGTGGGAGGAGGTGGTGGTCGGGTGGCAAGAGCAATTTCTAACGAAAGATTTAGGGACCTGGGGATGCAAACACATGCTGGCTTTTAGGAAAACGGCTCTGGGAGGCGAAACACTTTATCTCGCTTGTGCTTTCATTGTTCTAAATGTTCTTGGGGTTTCTCTTTGGGCATTTCTTTCAGAACCAGAGTACAAGCAACAAGCAACCTTGTTAATCGATAGGCATCTTTGTAACCGATAGCCTTCGCCTTTCCTACCACCCACCATATGCACCGGGTCAGCTCTGAGTTTCTTCTACTCTTTGTCGTTGTTACTCCTCACCTGAGGATGTTTTTACATTGTTTTTTTTTTTTTGTTGTTGTTGTTGGTTTTTTTTAGAGAGAGTGGAAGGAAGGGGGAGAGAGAGAAACATCGATGTGAGAGACACATCGATTGGTTGCCTCCTTCATGAGCCCCAACCAGGGCCAGGGATCGAGCCTGCAACCGAGGTACATGCCCTTGATTGAAATCGATCCCAAGACCCTTTTGGTGTGCGGCTGACACTAACCACTGAGCACACCAGCCAGGACTCGGATCTACTTTTAAACATGGATTCCTCTCAGTGGATGACCGTGTGGCCTCGTGTGGAGCTCTGGAGCCTGGCGTCTGTTGTGCTCCTGCTTCTGTCTCTGGCTTAGGGGTGGCCCCTGCTGGCTCACTGGGCAGTGGGGGTGCGGTTTCCTGTCCCTGGGCCTCTGTGGACTGTTCTGGGTCTCGGCTGGGAGGGCTGCTGCTGCGTCCCCTGGCTCCTGTGCGTTGGCCTCTGTGCAGTGTGGGAGGTAAAGAGCCGCCATGGGGACTTCCAAACGGTTGGCAGGAGCCTTGAGCAGCAGGCCCAACCCCGTGGAGGGCAGAGCGGGCCTGAGCCCCGTGGGAGGAATCGTCAGGGCCAGCGCGTCCATTTCTCCTCTGCTGCCAGCGTGGGAGCCTCATCTCCGCCGTGGGCCCGGGTCTGCAGGGCCTGCTCTGCCGTAGCCAACCACGGTGGGGCTTGTCTTGCAGAACGGATGCTGCCTGCATCTCTGAGGGCGTGCATAGCCTTCTGCCCGCCTGGGGGACCCGAATTGCATGTGTGATTCCTGATGGAGGGCCCTCCTTGAGGGTCTGTGATGGCCCGTAGCTCTATAAACCTGGTGCCGAAGGGCGGCGGTATTAACACTGTGAACTCCTGTTCCCTCCCCTTGGTAGGCAATCTCCAGAGCTCGTGGCTGCCCCAGAGCAGGTCCCAGAGGCCGCCCGGAAGGCCATGGAGGAGGCAGTGGCTCAGGAACTGGAGCAAGAGCAGAGGCGGCTCCTGGAACTGAAGCGGGAGAAGGTGCAGCAGCTGCGGCAGAGGCTGCAGCAGGAGGAGGAGGAGGAGGCGCTCCAGCTTCGACAGCGGAAAGAGGAGTCTCTGAGGTGCGGGGACCCCCCTCCCCAGACAAGCTGCAGGGTCTCCCTCCTGGGGACCACTGGGTGCCTGTGGCCTCTCCTCGCCGGCCTGTGTGGAGGAATGGGCTACAGAGCCAGGGCGCCTGACCCCCGTCTTTGGTGGGGAGTTGGGAGGCGTGGTCGTAATGGGAGTAGCTGGCATCTTTTGAGAGACTGCACTGAACCATGTGCTTTATTTTTATTTTGTTTTTTAATATACATATATATTGTATTAATTTCAGAGAGGAAGGGAGGGGGAAGAGAGATAGAAACATCAATGATGAGGGAGAATCTCTGATCGGCTGCCTCCTGCACGCCCCCTACTGTGATGGAGCCCACAACCCAGGCATGTGCCCTGACAGGGAATCAAACCATGACCTGGTTCATAGGTTGATGGTCAACCACTGAGCCACGCTGGCCGGGCTCCATGTGCTTTATATCTGTGACTTTGTTAGCCTTTCGAACGGCTCTTACGAGGTGTTATTATCAACCCCGTTTTATAGAATGTGGAATGCAGACAAAGAAATGGAGGCACCTGTAGGTGAAGTCCCCTGTCCCAGGTCTGGAAGCTGAGACACAGCAGAGCCTCTTCCTAGTAGCCAGAGGCTAATCTCTGAAGCCCATGGTCTTACTTCCTGCAGGTTCTCTTCCTGGGGAGTCGGGGCCTGCCGGGACCTGGTGTGGTGGGGCCTCGTGCTGCAGTGGGAAAGCTCTTGCCCAGGGCCCACACGTTTCTGTTTGGGTTCCTGCTCTTTGCGTAGCTGGCTGGGAGGCCCTAGACAAATAAGACCCTTAAGCCTGGCCAGGCCTGTGTGTGTGTGATTGTGTGTGTGTACAGTGGAACCTCGTTCAAGAAAGCTGTTTGAGAAGCAATTTGTTCGAAAACAGAATCCTCCCATTAGAAATAATGTAAATGGAAGTAACCTGTACCAGACCCCCAAATGATTCCCTGTTTTCACCTCTCTTATGCATAGTACATGTCTAATGTACTGTTTAATCTATACTAATAAAAGGGTGATATGCTAATTAGACCGGACATCTTCCGGACGTCCTTTCAGACAAAGCTGTGGTGGCAGCGGCCGAAGAGGCATTTAGGGGCAATCAGGCCGGCAGGGGAGGGCAGTTAGGGGCGATCAGGCTGGCAGGCAGAGGCGGTTAGAGGTGATCAGGCAGGCAGGCAGGAAGGTGAGCAGTTAGGAGCCAGTGGTTCCGGATTGTGAGAGCGATGTCTGACTGCCAGTTTAGGCCTAAACTGGCAGTCAGACACCCCCTGAGGCATCCCAGATTGGAGAGGGTGCAGGCTGGGCTGATGAACACCGCCCCCCCCCCCCCACACACGATTTCATGCACTGGGCCTCTAGTCTATAAATAAAACACTTCTTAAATTCATCGAACCACCCCCTACTAGCCTTAAATGAATTTTTCATCTGTCACTGTCTTCGAAATGCTATCACAGGCTCAATGCTTTTCCTTTATCCAAATCATCAACAGCTTTTCTATCGCTTCAATTGCCTGTGATTGCTGTTTTGTGAGCACTTTCACACCCTTAGCAATATTAACACTCTTTTTTAAAAAAAAATGTATTTTTATTGATTTCAGAGAAGAAGGGCAAGATAGATAGAAACAGCCGAAACCGGTTTGGCTCAGTGGATAGAGCGTCGGCCTGCGGACTGAAAGGTCCTGGGTTCGATTCCGGTCAAGGGCATGTACCTTGGTTGTGGGCACATCTGTGCAGGAGGCAGTTGATCGATGTTTCTCTCACATCGATGTTTCTGACTCTCTATCTCTCTCCCTTCCTCTCTGTAAAAAAAAAAAAAAAAAAAAAAAAAAAAGATAGATAGAAACATCAATGATGCAGAGAATCATTGATGGGCTGCCTTCTGCATACCCCACACTAGGGATCGAGCCCACAACCAGGCATGTGCCTTGACTAGACTTGAGCTATGACCTTCTGGTTCATAGGTCAAAGCTGAACCACTGAGCCACGCTGGCCAGGCAACATTCGCACTCTTGATGGCCTCTTTAAGTTTTAAAATTGTGCTAATCAGCCAGCAACAAAAGCATTCTCTCCTTTGCTTTGTTGTCAGGCGGAGGTATCAGCATGAAAGGGTTGTCAGGTCAAAAACTGAAGTTTTTGGTTGACAACTGAGATATTTTTTGTCTTGACTGAGAACTGAAGTGTTGGAGGTGGGAGACGTTTGAGAAACGAGGTTTGACCGTATAAGTATGAACAAGCTAGAGGTGATGTTTGTGAGAAAAGGCTGCCCTGGGCTGGCACAGGGGCGTCCCGGGTCCCTGTCTTCTTTCATCTCTGCCGCTTTAGTGCTGGCTTTACTCTCAGGGTCTCTTCTCAGTCCAGCATAGCTGCTGGCTCTCCAGCCATCACGTCTGTGCTCCAGGCAGGAAGGACGGGAGAGTATAAGGAGGGTACCTTCTCTTTCCTTCAGTCCCATTCATGGAGTTTTCCCGGAAACCTTATCCAGTAATTCCCACCTAAATCTCATTGGTAACCCCTGGTTGCAAAGGAGACCGGGAAATGTAGTCCTTTAGCTCGGCCTCTTTACCTGATAGAATAAACTAGGGTCCCGTTAGTAAGGAAAGTGGGAGAATGACTGCTGAGGAGGTGATAAGCAGTCTGTCACAGTCCCAGGATGGGAGAGGTGCAATAGAAAGAGGTTAATATAATTCACGTACTTGGCAATTTAACGAAATCTTACTCTCTCGGACAGAACATCCAAAGTGATAGAGACTTATTTTTTGTCAGAGATAACGAAGTGTGTCTAAAGAACGGTCACACTTTATTGAGAGAAGTTAAGCAAACCAGTCCCTGACTATCCAGAGGGCGGGGACCGTCTCTCTTATTAGCCAACACCGGATCCACTGACCCAGGGCCCATCCGTACACCCCGCCCCTGGGTCCCCTGCCCGGGAGCAGCCCACGGCACAGACCCCCAGAGCACCCTCCTCTCCCACCCAGCTGGGAATGGAGCCCAACAGCGCTCAGCTCACCTGGAGAGGCCGAGCCAGGAAGAGCAGGGGGGGGGGGGGGTGCGTCCCTGCCTGCCCCCAGGCCCCTCCTCTCCTGCCCCTCCCTGAGCCCAGCAGACTGTGCCTTCCCTCAGGTCGTGGGGAAGACAGATGGCCGGTGTCCGCCTCGGCCTGCACCCGGAGCGCTCGGTAAAGGCTAGCTGTCCTTTTGTCTTCAGTTGAGATCAGCCCGGCGCTGCAGTCTTGACGGAGTGAGGTCTCTGTGGGCAGCGCCTGGCCCGGCTGTCTTTGAAATCGCTCATCACGAGGCCCCTGCTTCTGTGTACACGGGAGCCCTCCCGAGGGGCGCTCCCTCTGGGAAACTTGCACTGGGTAGAAATTTCTGGAAGCCACACTGACCTTAGAGCAAATATTTCTTAATCTTTTTAAAATTTAAAGTAATTTCAATTACAGTTTACATTCAGTGGCATTTTGTATCAGTATCGGGCGTGCAGCGTCGTGGTCAGACCATCGTCTGCTTGGCAGCGTGTCCCCTGACATCCCAGGCCCCGTGGGCACACAGCCTGGGCAGCGGTCGTGACGGACTCCCTCGCTGCGCTCCCGCCCGTGGCGTTCTGTGGCAGCGTCTCCCGTGAGCAGTGAGCAGGCAGGAGGAGGCCGAGCTGAGTTGTGAGGGGCAGGGCCGCACCTCCGGAGCCTCCCATTCTGTGGAGCCTGCACGGCAGTCACCACAGGCCAGGCAGGTTGTCACGGACTCACGTTCTGTCCCCTGGAGGAGGGCACGGGCTGATGACCTGAGATAGAAAGCGCCCTCCGTCTTCTTTGGCTTTGGAATTCATTAGCGAACTTCTCAAAGACGGCGTCTCCGGAGTCGTGTTCCTCGGTTGTGGACTCCCTGCGCGAGCTCCCGGCCCTGGTCTGGGGGCGGGGGGCCTGGGGGCGGGGGGCCTGGGGGCGGGGGGGCCTAGGGGCCTGGGGTCTGGGGGCGGGGGGCCTGGGGGCAGGGGGCCTAGGGACCTGGGGGCGGGGGGCCTGGGGTCTGGGGGCCTGGGGGCCTGGGGTCTGGGGGCGGGGGGCCTGGGGGCGGGGGGCCTAGGGGCCTGGGGTCTAGGGGCGGGGGGCCTGGGGTTAGGGGGCCTGGGGGCCTGGGGTTTGGGGGCGGGGGGCCTGGGGGCCGGGGGCCGTTGGTGCTGGCAGCGGGATGTCTGCTTGGGGCAACGTGGTTCCTGTGGCCGGTCTGTCCAGAGGATACCCTCATAGACCCCCAGAGCTTGCTTATACAGGGTGGCCCCTGAGTCGCTTTACCATTTAAAAATGGAATTAATTTTTTTGTTTTTTAATGTTTTCTATTTTTTACAATACAAAGTACAGAAAATGGGAATTTTTAAAAGTATGTATGAAAAATTATGTCACATAAATGTCCTTCATTTTCCACTTCACAAGCACAGGATCTTTCCGTGGCATTTTCCATGATGGCTGTTAACATGTCCCTAAGCTGCTGGGCAGTCCTGGGTGTGAGTTCATGTACCAGTGCACCTATGTGGGTCCGTGTGTAAGTCTGTGCCCTAGTCAGCCCTGCTTCTCCCCATCGCCCTGCCCTCCCCCTGCGCCCTACACACTCAGCCCTGCTCCCCCAGCGCCCTGCACACGCTCAGCCCTGCTCCCCCAGCGCCCTGCACTCGCTCAGCCCTGCTCCCCCAGCGCCCTGCACATGCTCAGCCCTGCTCCCCCAGCGCCCTGCACACGCTCAGCCCTGCTCCCCCAGCGCCCTGCACTCGCTCAGCCCTGCTCCCCCAGCGCCCTGCACACGCTCAGCCCTGCTCCCCCAGCGCCCTGCACACGCTCAGCCCTGCTCCCCCAGCGCCCTGCACACGCTCAGTCCTGCTCTCCCCCAGCGCCCTGCACACGCTCAGCCCTGCTCCCCCAGCGCCCTGCACTCGCTCAGCCCTGCTCCCCCAGCGCCCTGCACATGCTCAGCCCTGCTCCCCCAGCGCCCTGCACACGCTCAGCCCTGCTCCCCCAGCGCCCTACACACTCAGCCCTGCTCCCCCAGCGCCCTGCACACGCTCAGCCCTGCTCCCCCAGCGCCCTGCACACGCTCAGCCCTGCTCCCCCAGCGCCCTACACACGCTCAGCTCTGCTCTCTCCCAGCGCCCTGCACACGCTCAGCCCTGCTCTCTCCCAGCGCCCTGCACACGCTCAGCCCTGCTCCCCCAGCGCCCTACACACGCTCAGCCCTGCTCTCCCCCAGGGCCCTGCACACGCTCAGCCCTGCTCCCCCAGCGCCCTACACACGCTCAGCCCTGCTCTCCTCCAGCGCCCTACACACGCTCAGCCCTGCTCTCCCCCAGGGCCCTGCACACGCTCAGCCCTGCTCCCCCAGCGCCCTGCACACACTCAGCCCTGCTCTCTCCCAGCGCCCTGCTCCCCCAGCGCCCTGCACACGCTCAGCCCTGCTCTCCCCCAGTGCCCTGCACACGCTCAGCCCTGCTCTCCCCCAGCGCCCTGCACACGCTCAGCCCTGCTCCCCCAGCGCCCTACACACGCTCAGCCCTGCTCCCCCAGCGCCCTCAGTGTTCCTCTGTGTGTGAGCTGAGCACGGTCTCCTCCATCACCAAAAGCTGCCTGGGACGCACGGCTGGGTCAGTGGGTGGACCCAACACGGAAAGCGCATGTGTGCTCTCTGTGTTAGTCATGGAGGGCTGATTTCAAAATGAAATTCAGGGATTTTTATGCGTTGTTCCATCATAATTTTCCCATAATTAATTTCCAGGGAACAAGTTTTCAGAATCTGAAACAAAAATTAAAAAAAAAAAAAGAGTGCCAAGAACGTTATTAAAATCTTAAATGGGAAAGTGACTCACGGGCCGCCCTGTGTTTGGGGCTAGGTGACACTGTTCGAAGTCAGACAGCACGGAGCACCTGCCTGCTGCCGGTCCTGTGCGCAGTACCTGGGATAGAGCGCATTTTGAGACGAGGTTCTTTTCTGGAGAAGCTCCCAAACTTGAAAGAAAAGCAGACGTGCAGATGATTACTTACGGGCAGTGTGGAGCGGCCGGGATGGAACTGATGGGGTCGATTGGTGAATTGGGGGGTGGTGTCAGAAAGACTTCTCTGAGAGGGCGGGGCTTGGCACTGAATGGTGAACGTGGATGGGCAGGCAGAAGGGGGTTTCTCACAGAGCAAGGCCCCGAGGCCAGGAGAGCGGTGGGGTCAGAGGTGGCTCATCTGAAGTGGCTGGAGCAGAACCGATGGGTGGAGAGAGAAAGATGTGGACAGATGGGGTGAACCTGAGGCAGAGGGGCAGCCTGTGATCCGCTTGCTGAGGAAAGGGCAGGGGAGTTCACCGTCCCCCTCCCCTGGGAGGTGTAGGGAGGCAGCAGGACCAGAGGCTGGGGTCAGTGCCCCTGTAAGATTTCAGAAACTTCCCAGCAGGCCACAGGCCTGTGAGCCGAGAGCCGGGATGCGGCTGGAAGAGGGACGAGCCCGTGGACCTTCAGCAGACTTGCCTTGCCTTCCCTCCCCAGGCTCCTGCAGGAGCAGCTGCAGAAGGCCACTGAGGAGGAGGGCTCTCGGATGAGAGAGGAGGAGAGCCGGAGGCTGGCCCGGCTCCGGGGCCCAGGTCCAGTCCAGCACAGAGGCAGATGCGGACCAAATCAGGTGAGTGCCCACGGGAGCTGCCCAGCTCCTGGGGCCACCCTGAGGGCTCAGCTCCTTCCCCACTCCCTTCCGTCTGCCCAGGGCGGAGCACCAGGCTTCCCTGCAGAGGCTGAGAGAGGAGCTGGCGGCCCTGCAGGAGGCTGAGAGGGCCAGCTTGGAGCAGGGCAGCCAGCGCGTGCTGGAGCGGCTCCGGGGAGAGATGGAGGCTTCGGAGAGGAGAGAGCAGGCTGCCCTGAATGCCGAAAAGGAGAAGGCCCGGCAGCAGCGGAGGGAGCAGCTGGAAGGGGAGAGGAAAGAGGTGAGCAAGTAGAGTGGGACCTTCCTCTCTGACACGGCACCACACGGCCTGGGCTGCCTGGCGAGGGACCGAGTGCGGAGGGAGAGCCAGCCTTGGGCATGCAGCTGGGCGCCGGGCGGAGAGTGGGGTCCGCACAGATGGGGCGCAGACTCTGGGCCCGTTGCTCCACGTGACCCAGCTGGCCTCGGGCAGGAGCTGGGCCCGGTCCCTGCAGGGAGCCATGGCAGAGGCTCCCGGAGGGCTTCTGGGCCTGGCGCCTGGGTGCTGCCACGGCTGGGAGGAAGTTTGAGGGGAGATGGCTGTGGGTTTGGGGAGATTTCATCACTGGAAGAACTTCAGCCAGAGCAGAGGTCCTGAGACACCTGTGCCTCGTCCCCGTCCTTGTCTCGGGGCACGCGGTGACCTTCCACCCTCCCCTTTCTCCTGCCTTCGCCGAGCTCAGGAAGTTGTCCTTCGCTCTTCCTCCGTCCCTCTGGTGTGAGGGTCTGTGCCCAGGGGAGAGGCTGAAGTGAGTAACAGCCAGGCCGAGGGGCTTCTCTTTCCTTTTGGTGAGGGATGGAGCCTCAGCTGAGACCAGGAGACCAGCAGGTGGGCGTGGGGCCGAAACCTGCAGCCTCCCTGCCTGGCCGCGTTCACCGGCGCGAGTGTCCGCGAGCGCCCAGAGGCAGGGTGGCAGCAGTGGCCGGGGCCGCCTCAGTGCCCTCCACACTGCCCACATGCCTGTCGGTCGGCTGGTTGCAGGCGTCAGGGGCTGAGCTGTATTGGGAGAAGGAATTCGTGCCCGAGGCTCCCTCAGCCCCTGAGCTCGCGGCGTTGGGGCTGGTGTTCCTGGCTCCTCCTGGGCCTGGGTCGCTGCCCAGCAGCCTTCTCTGCCCAGCATCCCTCACTGGCCCTTTGTTGCTCCCCAGGCGGCAGCAGCGCTGGAAGCAGAGCACAGGGCTGAGCTGGCGCGGCTCCTGTCCTCCCTGGAGGCCAAGCACCGAGAGGTAGGGGCCGGGCCTGGCCTGTGGGCAGAGCCTGGGCTGTGGGTCTGAGCGCACGCTCAGACCCTTCACTGCCACACGAGGGAGGCAGCCTCTCCCCCTGCAGCCTGTGGGAGGGGCACCGGGTCCCTGGGAAGCGGGTCCCCTGGCCACTGCAGTGCTCTCTGAGTCACCCCCTGGGCCCTCCTAGGCGGTCTCCAGCCTCCAGAAGGAGGTAGAGGAAGCTCAGCAGAAGGAGGAGGCCCAGCAGCAGGAGAGCCTGGGGTGGGCGGAGCAGAGAGCTCGCCAGCTGCTGGAGTACGAGCAGGAGGTGCGTGTGGCGCTGCGCCCGGCTCGGGTCCTGTCGTGGGTGCTCTGACCACTGAGAAACCCTGGCCCAGAGGGTCCTCACTTTGGCACTTCGCTCCCGTTTCACAGCCCAGTTCCCTCGAGGCAGTGCTTCTCCATGCCATGCCCTGCAGGTGGGAGGCGGTGGGGAGTGTGGCCATCACGTGTCCTGCACCTGCGTGCGTGGGGAACCTTAGGGGGCGCCGCGTGCTGCCCGCTCAGTCCCCCATTGTCTCCTGCCGCCTGTCCTGCAGCTCAGTGGCCTCCTGAGAGAGAAGCGCCGGGAGGTGGAACGGGAACACGAGGGGAGGATGGACAAGATGAAGGAGGAGCACCGGCAAGCCCTGGCGGAGGCCAGAGAGCAGTATGAAGCCGAGGTGACGGCCCTCGCCCACAGGCACATGGGCACCGCCGGGGCCCTGGCGGGCTGGCTGGAGGCAGGGGAAGGGGAGCCCGGGGGTGTTCGTGGGAGGCTCTCTTCCCTGGCCCTGCCCTGGCGAAGTCACGTTGTGCCTCAGCCATCGGATGAGGAGGGACCCTCCGCCGGGCAGGCTGCCCTCGCCTTCGCGGTGACGGCACTGGCATTGAGCGTGGGCCGCCTGCCAGGCCTGTTCTCAGCGCTTGGTCTAGATGAGCTCATTCAGCCCTCACAACCCCCCGGGGTATGTACTGTCATTACCTCCATTTTAAAAGTGAGGAAACTGAGAGTTGGGGAGCGCGAGCCACTTTCCCCGACCCGTGGCTGACAGGCAGGAGCTAGGGTTCAAGCCTAGATTGTCCGATCCCACAGCCTCAGCCTTGGCCACCCTGACCCCGCCACCAGGGCTCCTGGGAACCCAGGACACCAGGAAGTAGCCTGGCAGGAGCCAAACAGTCGGCAGATGACACCTGCCCATCTCCAACCTTGGCCTGGGAGGGGAAGGTAGTTACCTGAGCGGCCGCTCCCGGCTTGGCTTGCTACTGTCGGCTGAGCAGTGGCCGTGGCTGACTTTGGCCCACGGCTGGGCCTCTGCCCGGACTTCTAGGCTGTGGCTCCAGGGACCCCGGATCCCAGACTCTCTGTGCCGTCTTCCTGGGCAGAACCAGCGGGCCATGATGGATTTGACTCCCTTCCCAAACGAGCCCTGACCTGCGAGGAAGAGGGAGCTTACTAACGGCCTCTTCCCCGAGGGAGGCAACAGCCGTAGGCGGCTCCCCAGGGCATTTCCTCACCACACTGCCCAGCCTCTGCTCTCTGGGGGGACCCTGCGGTCCTCAGGGCTGGCCTTGGGGCACTGGCAGGGTCCTGACCTTACTGACCTGAGGCAGCAGGGGTGGGGGACTGCGGTTTCCTACTGGCGGCCCCGCTTTGTGCAGGAGAGGACACAGCGGGCCGAGTTGCTGGGGCACCTGACTGGGGAGCTGGAGCGCCTGCGCAGGACCCACGAGCGGGAGCTGGAGGCCGCGAGGCAGGAGCAGGCCAGGCAGCTGGAGGGCCTGGGGCTCCGGCACCGCGAGCAGGTGGGCTCCGTGCGGTCGTGGGGGCCTCTGCCGCGTGGGCTGGCGCAGTTGGGGCAGCAGGCCAGCAGCTGCAGGCGGGGGTCTCGCGGGCCGACCCCAGTCTGGGACATCGGTGCTCCTTTGTTTTCTGGGCCAAGGGGGTCAGCCCCTCTAGGACCTTGGGGTTGGCGCCTCTGCTGCTCCTGGCCCACCCTGGTGCTTTCCCGGGAGGCCACCGGGGCTCATGGGGGAGAGCGGGAGCCTGTCTGGGGGTGTGCCATGGCTTGGGGGTCAGGACCCCTCCTGCCCCTCACCTAATGCCTCGCACCGTTTCTACACGTACATTTTTTTCTCCGCCTTTGCTCTGTGCAGGAAAGGGAGCTTCAAGATTTAGAGGTGAAGCTTGAAACCAGAGCCAAAGAGGTTAAGGCCAGGTTGGCTCAGCTGGACGTTCAGGTGAGGGAGTGGGGGTGGAGGGTCCCCAGGTGCCCTTGACCTTGGAGACATGGTTCCCCCAAGAGAGGATGGGCCTTTCTGCCCCTGCGCCCTGGGGCCTGGAGGTGGCCCAGGCTCGTCCCCTCCCTAGGAGGAGGCCGCCCCAAGGAGAGGCAGCTGTTGCCTGAGGAGGCAGGTGGCGCTGGAGAGCGAGCCTGGCCTCCTCACCTGGCCTCCCTGTCTCCCCCTCCCTCTCTTTCCCACCCCCCACCTCTTGTTCACTGGGTCTCTGCAGCGCCTGGGGCTACACCAGCAGCACCATGTGGGGAAGCCAGCACAGGATGCCAGGGAGTGGGGGGCGGCAGGAGCGGGGAGGACCTCGGTGTGTGGGCCCCGCCGGGCCCTGTCCTGGGGCTTCCCGGCTCCCTGCCTTCGCCCACTCTTTCTCCAGGTGCTTCTGTCTTTTCCTCTGCCCAGGAAGTCACAGCCACCCATCAGCGCCTGGAAGAGGCAAAGCAGGAGCACGCGCACCTGCTCGAGTCAAACCGGCAGCTCCGGAGCAGTCTGGGCGAGCTGCGGGCCCGCAGGCGGGAGCTGGAAGCCCAGGTGGACCAGCTGCAGGCCCAGGCCCAGGGGCTGCAGAAACGTATCAGGTGGCGTGCCCTCTGACCTCCGCTGCTCGGCTTGTCTGTCCAAGGCAGGGCTGGAGCCAGGCTCTGCTGCTTGTTGTAGGGATGGGGTGTGAGGAGACGGGAGCAGCTGGGGTCCTGGTCTCACCGTTCAAGCCCCAGCCCTGCCTCAGGGGCTTGGCCGGGAGTGAAGGGATGGAGATGTCTTACTTTGGGTGGGGCTCCAAGCCCACCAGGGGTCCCGACAGTGTGCTCACGGGAGCTGCTCGCCTCCTGCACCCCCACCCGCAGTGACCTGGAGGCCGAAGCTCAGAGGAAGCAGGAGGCGCTGAAAGGGCTGGCGGTCGAGGCGAGCCGTGCTTCCCCCTGTTGTGAGCCAGACCTCCACGTCGAGGACCTGAGGGCACCCCCTGGCACCGTGAGCGTCTCTGGCCTTGGCAGGGACAGGATGGTGGGTGGGGGTACCAGGGGATGGGACTCCAGGAGGGGCGGGCTCTGCTCTGTATTGGGCCTCCAGCTCCTGTTCTTACTGTTCCCAGTCCCCCACGTCCATAGTCCGAGGGTCTCTGGGGGGAACAGTGCCCCGCCTTCAGCAGGGCCGGGGTGTTGGCCCTGGGAGGGTTTCAGGCCTGGAGATTGCTTGCACCTGCTGGCCTGGGTCAGTGGGTTTTCCCGTGTCCTCAGAAGCAGACCAAAGAGGCACCCCCTTCTGTCTCCCAGAGCCCAGAGGTCGCCGACTCATCCTTGGACAGGTGCGTTGATGGCCTGTCCTATTTGGGGTTGGGCCGGGTGAAGCGAGGTCACGGCAGTCACCTGTGGGCGTGGCTCAGGGAAGTCGGTGCCCGCTGGGACTGTGGGCATGGCAGGCTGGCAACTGCTGATGCCTGGGTGAGGGTCAGGCTGACGGGACAGTGCCACACGCCGTGTGTGGTCTCCAGTGGCTGGGTTCCTATCCTCAGCAGCCCTGCCCTGCCCCGCCCCGCCCCGCCCACAATCTGCTCAGGGTGGGCGTCTGCCAGGAGCGTGGAGTGACCCAGAGCAGGGCTCTGGAGTCTTTGTAGGCCCTCTCACTCACCCCCCCACCCCCCGCCTGTTCCCATCAGCCTCCGGCACTACCTCTCTGCCGAGGGGGAGGCCCTCCGCAGTGCCAAGGCCTTCCTGGTGCGGCAGACACGCTCCATGCGCAGGCGGCAGGCAGCCCTGAAAGCCGCCCAGCAGCACTGGGGCCGCGAGCTGGCCGCCGCTCCAGATGCGCCCGAGGACCTGCTGGGCACCAAGGGCCTGGAGGAGGTCAGAGCCTGGAGGACAGCCTGGGCCCCGGGGAGGGCGGCTGGGGAGCCAGGCTGTGCCCTCCACTGCTCATTCTGGGGACCCCACGAGGGCGGATGCACAGCCGGAGGCTCTGGGCCACGTCATGTAGGGCGTGGGCGGAGGATGGAGATTCTGTGGCTCCACCTTACGCTCGCGAGCTGGGCACCGTGTGCAGGATGCTCTGATGGAAACCGCCTGGCCTCCCAGAAACCGTAGGTGGTGTGCAAGGGGCAGCGTTACTCCGTTTCCCAGGTGAAGAGTGCAATAAGCTTCTGAATTTCACACCCAGCGCCTCCCTGGTAACATACTGTAGCTCAGGTGATTCTCGGGGCCCATGAAACGGAGCAGTTCTCTTAATGAGAATGTAGACTGAGAGTTAAGTTTTTCATGATAACCCAGTGAACAGAGGGCGAGCTGGGCCCCAGCGTCGGTGCGTCACTCAGGTCTCCCCCTGCCTGTGGCTGCAGGAGGCCAGGCACCTGGGGGAGATGCAGTCTGCCATGCGGAGAGGTCGCGACCTGCTGCAGAGGAAGGAGGAGAAGCTGAGCGAGCTGGAGGCCTCTCTGCGGGACGAGGTGAGCCCCTGGCCATGCAGTCCGGTACGGTTCGGTGTTTGGTCCTGTTGAGGCTCCGGGCGGGGAACGGCATGGCTTCAGCTTTGCGTTGGGTTATTTGTGCTGCGTGGTTCTGAGAGACCCGGGGCTCCTTGCTGAAGCTTCTTGGGAGAGGATCTAGCCCTGGCCCTTCCCCGGCCATGGAACCTGAGGACGGGTGTTCTGTGGGGGGTAGGTGCCCCTGGGAGGGTGGGGAGACCCTGCAGGGCGAGTTTACTGGGGAGACAAAGGGTGGGCATCAGCCTGGTCCTGGTGGCCTGCCTGCCCGCGTCTCAGGTGGGTTTGGTGAGTTCTGTTAGCCCCCCCCCCGCCTCCGAGAGGCAGCCGCAGGATGTGCCCCTCCCAGATCCCTGGCCCCAAGGAGCCCGCACGTGAAGGGTGAAGGGCTCGTCTCCAGCACAAAGCCAGTGGGCAAAGGCGCAGGGCGAGGGCCAGCAGGAACTGCTGCTTCTACCCACAGGCTCTCGATGAGGACACTCGGAGAGGGCCCCCCACCAAGAAAGTGGTGACCTTTGACCTCAGCGACATGGAAGACACTAACAGTGGAAGCTCAGAGTCCTGTCCCCTGCCTCAGGGTGAGCGGTGGCCGCCGGGAGGAGAGGGGGGGCGGCTGGGGAAGGAAGGCTTTCCGTGGAGAGGGAAACCGGCCGCCCCCCCTCAGCTCTGTGCGGGCCTCTGGGAGCCGGGTCTGAGCAGGTCCTCAGTGGGTGCTGGGCAAGGAGGAGCCACTCTGGCTTCGCCCGCCCACAAGCCGCACGCCCGGGAGCCTTTAGTGCGCAGTCCCTGACCAGCCTCTGCGCTCTGGCTGGCTGCTCTGTGGGGAACGGGCCCTGCCCTCCGCCGAGCCACAGTGCCCGCAGGGCCTGGTCCTTCACCTCCTGCCTCTTCCCTTTCAGGCAGCCTGGCCAGCCTCGCCTTCCCCCACAACGTCCGGTGCTTGGACAGCTCCCTGCAGCACATCAGCAGCCAGCTGCACCAGGTCCTCAGCGTGCTGGGGGTCCTCAGCACCCAGCCGCCGCTCCTCACTTCCACCCCAGCCCCGCCCCCGCCCCCGCCCCCCTCCGTCCCGAGGACCCCCACCCAGTGGGCCTGGGACCCGGGGCTGGGCCCCCGGCTCTCCTCTGCCACACAGGCCGTGGACGACTTCCTGGTGGAGAAGTGGCGCAAGTACTTCCCAGGTGAGCTTCCTCCAGCCGCCGCGGTCTGGGCCCAGCCTTCCCCCTCCTCCTCCTCTTTCTCTCTTCTTCCCCTCCCCCCTACTCTCAGCTTTGGGTCACTGCTCCCTTGACTGGCCCCTTGGGAAGCAGGCCTGGCTGGGCCAGCAGCCGTGGCTCCGTGGGCCAGGGCGGTTCGCCTGGGCGTGGGCCACTGGGGCCCGCTGGCTCCAACCGGAGGCTGTCGTCCTTATCGTGAGGCGCCGCCGGGGCGCTGTGCTGGAGGCCGGTGTTTCACGTAAAGTTTTCATTTAGGCCTATAACTCTCCGAGGTCGTCGTTTTTTTTTTTTTTTAAATGTTTTTACTGATGTTCAGAGAGAGGAAGGGAGAGGGATAGAGATAGAACCTCAATGAGAGAAACATTGATGGGCTGCCTCTTGCATGCCCCGCGCTGGGAGTCAAGCCTGCAGCCCGGGCATGTGCCCTGCCTGGGAATCGAGCCGACTGGAAATGGAAACAGAAAATAGGTTCCGTTTTAGAGATGAAACGGGCAGGGTGACTCCTGTCTCCCACCTTCACTGCCGGCTGCTGCAGGTCTCCCCGTGTGTGTCTCTTTGGGGGGTGCACTGCCTTTTCTGTTGAGGAGGCAGAGGTGCTGAGGCTCAGGCCAGCTGGCCCCTGTCCTGAGCCATTGCTTCCTGCTTCCCAGCTGGGAGCCCCGGCCTCTGCAGCAGCCCTGCTCCCCTGGAGAACAGGCTGGGCTACGTGTCTGCCAGGTAAGACTCCCTGCAGCTCTGGCGCCACCTCTGAGGGGGGCAGCCCTGGGCGTCAGGCGGGCCTGGGTCCCAGCCGCCCCTCCACCCTGGAGCCCAGCTCCCTGAGGAAGTGCCCTCTGGCGTCTTGAGAGGAAGCAGCCCCTGGCACGGCCCTCCCGGCCCTCCAGCTCCAGCCTGGAGCGGCCTCTGTCTGTCTGCCCACAGCTCCCTGCCTCCCCAGTCCTGCGAGCAGCGTCTGGAGGAGAGGGGCGCTCCGGGGGGAGACAGATGGCCCGCATTTGAGCCTGCTGTTTCTCACTCAACAGCCTTCCCCTTGCCACATGTCCCCCCACACAGGCCCCAGCCGTTAGTAACCCCCCCCCCCCCCCAGTGGGCGCTGACGCTGAGATGGGACCAGGATCTGTGGGTGTGGAGCCCCCAGTGTGGCTGTCAGGAGTACCACCCTGGGGGAGGCAGCCCCGAGGGCCTCCTGCCAGTGGGGGAGGCTTTGAATGGCTACAGCGACCCCACAGCACAGCCTGTAGCTGATGTTGGAGGAAGGGGGCGACCTGCTGCCTCTGGTTGCCAGTCACAGGCCCTCCCCTGGCCCTCCGCCCCTGCCTCCTCCCAGGGAGCAGCTCCGCCTCCTGCAGCACCCCCACTCGCCGGCCCCTGCGGTGGGCAGCGCCGGTCTGCAGGGCATGATCGAGGCTAACCGGCGGTGGCTGGAACGCTACAGGAACGACCCCAAGTTATATCCTTTCAGCCAGCTATCCACCTCTGGCCCCTTCCTGCTGTAGCCGGTGGCCGAGCTGGGCTGCGGCTGTGTTTGTGCCCTGGGGTCCCAGGGCGATCCTGTTTGGCTTCCTCCTCTTCCTCCCCTGGCCCTTCCTCCCCTTCTCCCCTCCTCCCCTTCCTCCCTTCATCCCTTCCTCCCTTCCTCCCTCCCTCCCTTCCTCCCCTCCTCCCCTTCCTCCCTTCCTCCCCTTCCTCCCCTCCTCCCCTCCTCCCTTCCTCCCTTCCTCCCTTCCTCCCTTCCTCCCTCCTCCCCTCCTCCCTTCCTCCCTTCCTCCCCTTCCTCCCCTCCTCCCCTCCTCCCTTCCTCCCTCCCTCCCTTCCTCCCCTCCTCCCTTCCTCCCTTCCTCCCTCCCTCCCTTCCTCCCTTCCTCCCTTCCTCCCCTCCTCCCCTCCTCCCCTCCTCCCTTCCTCCCTTCCTCCCTCCCTCCCTTCCTCCCTTCCTCCCTTCCTCCCCTCCTCCCCTCCTCCCTTCCTCCCCTTCCTCCCTTCATCCCTTCCTCCTTCCTCCCTCCCTCCCTTCCTCCCCTCCTCCCTTCCTCCCTTCCTCCCTTCCTCCCTTCCTCCCCTCCTCCCCTTCCTCCCTTCCTCCCCTTCCTCCCCTCCTCCCCTCCTCCCTTCATCCCTTCCTCCCTTCCTCCCTCCCTCCCTTCCTCCCCTCCTCCCCTTCCTCCCTTCCTCCCCTTCCTCCCCTCCACCCCTCCTCCCTTCCTCCCTCCCTCCCTTCCTCCCCTCCTCCCTTCCTCCCTTCCTCCCTCCCTCCCTTCCTCCCTTCCTCCCTTCCTCCCCTCCTCCCCTCCTCCCCTCCTCCCTTCCTCCCTTCCTCCCTCCCTCCCTTCCTCCCTTCCTCCCTTCCTCCCCTCCTCCCCTCCACCCTTCCTCCCCTTCCTCCCTTCATCCCTTCCTCCTTCCCTCCCTCCCACCCCTTCCTCCCCTCCTCCCTTCCTCCCTTCCTCCCTCCTCCCTCCTCCCACTCCCCCACCTCCTCCCCTTCCTCCCTTCATCCCTTCCTCCCTTCCCCCTCCCTCCCACCCCTCCCCCCTCCCCTTCACCCCTTCCTCCCTTCCTCCCTTCCTCCCCTCCTCCCTTCCTCCCCCTCCCCTCCTCCCCCTGGCCCTTCCTCCCCTCCTCCCCCTCCTCCCTTCATCCCTTCCTCCCCTCCTCCCCTCCTCCCCTCCTCCCCTCCTCCCCTCCTCCCCTCCTCCCCTCCTCCCTCCTCCCCTCCTCCCTTCCTCCCCTCCTCCCCTCCTCCCTTCCTCCCCTTCCTCCCTTCATCCCTTCCTCCCTTCCTCCCTCCCTCCCTTCCTCCCTTCTTCCCCTTCCTCCCTTCCTCCCTTCCTCCCCTCCTCCCTTCCTCCCCTCCTCCCTTCCTCCCCTCCTCCCCTCCCCCCACCTCCCCTTCCTCCCCTTCCTCCCTTCCTCCTTCCTCCCTTCCTCCCCTCCTCCCCTCCTCCCCTCCTCCCCTCCTCCCCTTCCTCCCCTCCTCCCCTCCTCCCCTCCTCCCCTCCTCCCCTTCCTCCCCTCCTCCCCTCCTCCCCTCCTTCCATCCTCCCTTCCTCCCTTCATCCCTTCCTCCCTTCCTCCCTCCCTCCCTTCCTCCCTTCTTCCCCTTCCTCCCTTCCTCCCTTCCTCCCCTCCTCCCTTCCTCCCCTCCTCCCTTCCTCCCCTCCTCCCCTCCTCCCCTTCCTCCCTTCCTCCCCTTCCTCCCCTCCTCCCCTCCTCCCTTCCTCCCTTCATCCCTTCCTCCCTTCCTCCCTCCCTCCCTTCCTCCCTTCTTCCCCTTCCTCCCTTCCTCCCTTCCTCCCCTCCTCCCTTCCTCCCCTCCTCCCTTCCTCCCCTCCTCCCCTCCTCCCCTCCTCCCCTTCCTCCCTTCCTCCCTTCCTCCCTTCCTCCCCTCCTCCCCTCCTCCCCTCCTCCCCTCCTCCCCTCCTCCCCTCCTCCCGTCCACCCTCCCCTCCTCCCTTCCTCCCCTCCTCCCTTCCTCCCTTCCTCCCTTCCTCCTCTCCCCTCCTCCCCTCCTCCCCTCCTCCCCTCCTCCCTTCCTCCCTTCCTCCCCTCCTCCCCTCCTCCCCTTCCTCCCCTTCCTCCCCTTCCTCCCTTCCTCCCCTCCTCCCCTCCTCCCCTCCTCCCCTCCTCCCTTCCTCCCTCCTCCCCTCCTCCCCTCCTCCCCTTCCTCCCCTTCCTCCCCTTCCTCCCTTCCTCCCTTCCTCGCTGGCCCTTCCTCCCCTCCTCCCCCTCCTCCCCTCCTCCCCTCCTCCCCTCCTCCCCTCCTCCCCTTCCTCCCCTTCCTCCCCTTCCTCCCTTCATCCCTTCCTCCCCTCCTCCCCTCCTCCCCTCCTCCCCTCCTCCCCTTCCTCCCCTCCTCCCCTTCCTCCCCTCCTCCCCTTCCTCCTCCCCCTTCCTCCCTTCCTCCCCTCCTCCCCTCCTCCCTCCTCCCCTCCTCCCCTTCCTCCCCTCCTCCCCTCCTCCCCTCCTCCCCTCCTCCCCTTCCTCCCCTCCTCCCCTTCCTCCCCTCCTCCCCTCCTCCCTTCCTCCCTTCCTCCCTTCCTCCCCTCCTCCCCTCCTCCCCTCCTCCCCTCCTCCCCTCCTCCCGTCCACCCTCCCCTCCTCCCTTCCTCCCCTCCTCCCCTCCTCCCTTCCTCCTTCCTCCCCTCCTCCCTTCCTCGCTGGCCCTTCCTCCCCTCCTCCCTTCCTCCCTTCCTCCCCTCCTCCCTTCCTCCCTTCCTCCCCTCCTCCCTTCCTCCCCTCCTCCCTCCTCCCTTCCTCCCCTTCCTCCCCTTCCTCCCTTCATCCCTTCCTCCCCTCCTCCCCTCCTCCCCTCCTCCCCTCCTCCCCTTCCTCCCCTCCTCCCCTTCCTCCCCTCCTCCCCTTCCTCCCCTCCTCCCCTCCTCCCCTCCTCCCCTCCTCCCCTCCTCCCCTCCTCCCCTCCTCCCGTCCACCCTCCCCTCCTCCCTTCCTCCCTTCCTCCCTTCCTCCCCTTCCTCCCTTCATCCCTTCCTCCCCTCCTCCCCTCCTCCCCTCCTCCCCTCCTCCCCTTCCTCCCCTTCCTCCCTTCATCCCTTCCTCCCCTCCTCCCCTCCTCCCCTCCTCCCCTTCCTCCCCTTCCTCCCCTTCCTCCCTTCCTCCCTTCCTCGCTGGCCCTTCCTCCCCTCCTCCCCTCCTCCCCTCCTCCCCTCCTCCCCTCCTCCCCTCCTCCCCTCCTCCCCTTCCTCCCCTTCCTCCCCTTCATCCCTTCATCCCTTCCTCCCCTCCTCCCCTCCTCCCCTCCTCCCCTTCCTCCCCTCCTCCCCTCCTCCCTCCTCCCCTCCTCCCCTTCCTCCCCTCCTCCCCTTCCTCCCTCCTCCCCTTCCTCCCTCCTCCCCTCCTCCCCTCCTCCCCTCCTCCCCTCCTCCCCTCCTCCCCTCCTCCCCTCCTCCCGTCCACCCTCCCTTCCTCCCTTCCTCCCTTCCTCCCCTTCCTCCCCTTCCTCCCTTCATCCCTTCCTCCCCTCCTCCCCTCCTCCCCTCCTCCCTTCCTCCCCTGCCCTTCCTCCCTTCCTCCCTTCCTCCCCTCCTCCCCTCCTCCCCTCCTCCCCTCCTCCCCTCCTCCCCTCCTCCCCTCCTCCCCTTCCTCCCCTTCCTCCCCTTCCTCCCTTCATCCCTTCCTCCCCTCCTCCCCTCCTCCCCTCCTCCCCTTCCTCCCCTCCTCCCCTCCTCCCCTCCTCCCCTCCTCCCCTTCCTCCCCTCCTCCCCTTCCTCCCCTCCTCCCCTTCCTCCCCTCCTCCCCTCCTCCCCTCCTCCCCTCCTCCCCTCCTCCCCTCCTCCCCTCCTCCCCTCCTCCCGTCCACCCTCCCTTCCTCCCTTCCTCCCTTCCTCCCCTTCCTCCCCTTCCTCCCTTCATCCCTTCCTCCCCTCCTCCCCTCCTCCCCTCCTCCCCTCCTCCCCTGGCCCTTCCTCCCCTCCTCCCTTCCTCGCTGGCCCTTCCTCCCCTCCTCCCCTCCTCCCCTCCTCCCCTCCTCCCCTGGCCCTTCCTCCCTTCCTCCCTTCCTCCCCTTCTCCCCTCCTTCCCTCCTCCCCTCCTCCCCTGGCCCTTCCTCCCTTCCTCCCCTCCTCCCCTCCTCCCCTCCTCCCTTCCTCCCCTCCTCCCCTCCTCCCCTCCTCCCCTCCTCCCCTCCTCCCCTCCTCCCCTCCTCCCTTCGTCCCCTCCTCCCTTCCTCCCCTCCT